>NC_034180.2:52794345-52906770 GCF_002021735.2 Oncorhynchus kisutch | reverse complement strand
CCAGGCCTCTGCAGGTGCCTAGCTCCACTCCTATTCCCCAGGCGCTCTCTTTTGACGCTTCTGTAACCGTAATAGCCTTGGTTTCATGCATGTTAACATTAGAAGCCTCCTCCCTAAGTTTGTTCTATTCACTGCTTTAGCACACTCTGCCAACCCGGATGTTCTAGCTGTGTCTGATCCTGGCTTAGGAAGACCACCAAAAACTCAGACATTTTAATTCCAAACTACAACATTTTCAGACAAGATAGAACTGCCAAAGGGGGCGGTGTTGCAATCTACTGCAAAGATAGCCTGCAGAGTTCTGTCCTACTATCCAGGTCTGTACCCAAACAATTTGAACTTCTACTTTAAAAATCCACCTCTCTAAAAACAAGTCTCTCACGTTGCCGCCTGCTATAGGACCACCCTCTGCCCCCAGCTGTGCTCTGGACACCATATGTGAACTGATTGCCCCCCATCTATCTTCAGAGTTCGTGCTGCTAGGCGACCTAAACTGGAACATGCTTAACACCCCCAGCCAATCCTACAATCTAAACTTGATGCCCTCAATCTCACACAAATAATCAATGAACCTACCAGGTACCTCCCCAAAACCTTAAACACGGGCACCCTCATAGATATCATCCTAACCAACTTCCCCTCTAAATACACCTCTGCTGTCTTCAACCAAGATCTCAGCGATCACTGCCTCATTGCCTGCATCCGTAATGGGGTCAGCGGTCAAACGACCCTCCACTCATCACTGTAAAACGCTCCCTGAAACACTTCTGCGAGCAGGCCTTTCTAATCGACCTGGCCGGGGTATCCTGGAAGGATATTGATCTCATCCCGTCAGTAGAGGATGCCTGGATATTTTTTTAAATGCCTTCCTAACCATCTTAAATAAACATGCCCCATTTAAGAAATTTAGAACCAGGAACAGATATAGCCCTTGGTTCTCCCCAGACCTGACTGCCCTTAACCAACACAAAAACATCCTATGGCGTTCTGCATTAGCATCGAACAGCCCCCGTGATATGCAGCTGTTCAGGGAAGCTAGAATCATTATACACAGGCAGTTAGAAAGCCAAGGCTAGCTTTTTCAAGCAGAAATTTGCTTCCTGCAACACTAACTCAAAAAAGTTCTGGGACACTGTAAAGTCCATGGAGAATAAGAACACCTCCTCCCAGCTGCCCACTGCACTGAAGATAGGAAACACTGTCACCACTGATAAATCCACCATAATTGAGAATTTCAATAAGCATTTTTCTACGGCTGGCCATGCTTTCCACCTGGCTACTCCTACCCCGGACAACAGCACTGCACCCCCAACAGCAACTCGCCCAAGCCTTCCCCATTTCTCCTTCTCCCAAATCCATTCAGCTGATGTTCTGAAAGAGCTGCAAAATCTGGACCCCTACAAATCAGCCGGGCTAGACAATCTGGACCCTTTCTTTCTAAAATTATCTGCCGAAATTGTTGCCACCCCTATTACTAGCCTGTTCAACCTCTCTTTCGTGTCGTCTGAGATTCCCAAGATTGGAAAGCAGCTGCGGTCATCCCCCTCTTCAAAGGGGGGGACACTCTTGACCCAAACTGCTACAGACCTATATCTATCCTACCGTGCCTTTCTAAGGTCTTCGAAAGCCAAGTCAACAAACAGATTACCGACCATTTCGAATCTCACCATACCTTCTCTGCTATGCAATCCGGTTTCAGAGCTGGTCATGGGTGCACCTCAGCCACGCTCAAGGTCCTAAACGATATCTTAACCGCCATCGATAAGAAACATTACTGTGCAGCCGTATTCATTGATCTGGCCAAGGCTTTCGACTCTGTCAATCACCATATCCTCATCGGCAGACTCGACAGCCTTGGTTTCTCAAATGATTGCCTCGCCTGGTTCACCAACTACTTCTCTGATAGAGTTCAGTGTGTCAAATCGGAGGGTCTGCTGTCCGGACCTCTGGCAGTCTCTATGGGGGTGCCACAGGGTTCAATTCTTGGACCGACTCTCTTCTCTGTATACATCAATGAGGTCGCTCTTGCTGCTGGTGAGTCCCTGATCCACCTCTACGCAGACGACACCATTCTGTATACTTCCGGCCCTTCTTTGGACACTGTGTTAACAACCCTCCAGGCAAGCTTCAATGCCATACAACTCTCCTTCCGTGGCCTCCAATTGCTCTTAAATACAAGTAAAACTAAATGCATGCTCTTCAACCGATCGCTACCTGCACCTACCCGCCTGTCCAACATCACTACTCTGGACGGCTCTGACTTAGAATACGTGGACAACTACAAATACTTAGGTGTCTGGTTAGACTGTAAACTCTCCTTCCAGACCCATATCAAACATCTCCAATCCAAAGTTAAATCTAGAATTGGCTTCCTATTTCGCAACAAAGCATCCTTCACTCATGCTGCCAAACATACCCTTGTAAAACTGACCATCCTACCAATCCTCGACTTTGGCGATGTCATTTACAAAATAGCCTCCAATACCCTACTCAACAATTGGATGCAGTCTATCACAGTGCAATCCGTTTTATCACCAAAGCCCCATATACTACCCACCATTGCGACCTGTACGCTCTCGTTGGCTGGCCCTCGCTTCATACTCGTCGCCAAACCCACTGGCTCCATGTCATCTACAAGACCCTGCTAGGTAAGTCCCCCCTTATCTCAGCTCGCTGGTCACCATAGCATCTCCCACCTGTAGCACACGCTCCAGCAGGTATATCTCTCTAGTCACCCCCAAAACCAATTCTTTCTTTGGCCGCCTCTCCTTCCAGTTCTCTGCTGCCAATGACTGGAACGAACTACAAAAATCTCTGAAACTGGAAACACTTATCTCCCTCACTAGCTTTAAGCACCAACTGTCAGAGCAGCTCAAAGATTACTGCACCTGTACATAGCCCACCTATAATTTAGCCCAAACAACTACCTCTTTCCCAACTGTATTTAATTTTTATTTATTTATTTATTTGCTCCTTTGCACCCCATTATTTTTTATTTCTACTTTGCACATTCTTCCATTGCAAAACTACCATTCCAGTATTTTACTTGCTATATTGTACTTACTTTGCCATCATGGCCTTTTTTGCCTTTACCTCCCTTCTCACCTCATTTGCTCACATTGTATATAGACTTGTTTATACTGCATTATTGACTGTATGTTTGTTTTTACTCCATGTGTAACTCTGTGTCGTTTATCTGTCGAACTGCTTTGCTGTATCTTGGCCAGGTCGCAATTGTAAATGAGAACTTGTTCTCAACTTGCCTACCTGGTTAATAAAGGTAAAATAAAAATAAATAAAAAACCAAGGACTGATCACTCCAATCACAAAAGTGTGAGGGACAAATTTGACCCCCAATAACTACCGGTGGAATATGCGTCGACAGCAGCCTTGAAAATCTCTGCATTATCATTAACAGCAGACTCGTACATTTCCTCAGTGAAAACAAAGTGTGCAAAGCTGTCATCAAGGGTAAAGGGTGGCTACTTTGAAGAATATAAAATATCAAATATATTTTTGATGTGTTTAACACTTGTTAGGTTACTACATGATTCCATATGGTTATTTCATAGTTTGGATGTCTTCAATATTATTCTACAATGTAGAAAATAGTAAACTAAAGAAAAAACTCTGGAATAGTAAGTGTGTCCAACCTTTTGACTGGTACTGTATCTAATCAACACATTTGCGAGGGAACTAGAACAGTCTGCAGCACCCGGCCTACCCTACTAGAATCTGAAGTCAAATGTCTTACTGTTTGCTGACGATCTGGTGCTTCTGTCACCAACCAAGGAGGGGGCCTACAGCAGCACCTAGATCTTCTGCACAGATTCTGCCAGACCTTTGGCACTGACAGTAAATCTCAGTAAGACCAAAATAATGGTGTTACAAAAAAAGGTCCAGTCACCAGGACCACAAATACAAATTCCATCTAGACACTGTTGCCCTAGAGCACACCAAAAAAACTATACATACCTTGGCCTAAACATCAGCGCCACAGGTAACTTCCCTGACAGTAAATCCGCTGTTTTGAATGAATGCTTACGAGCCTGCTGCTGCCTACCACCACTCAGTCAGACTGCTCTATCAAATCATAGACTTAATTATGAACATAATAACACACAGAAATACGAGCCTTAGGTCATTAATATGGTTCAAATCCGGAAACGATCATTTCGAAAACAAAACGTTTATTCTTTCAGTGAAATACGGAACCGTTGGGTATTTTTATCTAACGGGTGGCATCCCTGTCTAAATATTGCTGTTACATTGCACAACCTTCAATGTTATGTTATGTCATAAATTATGTAAATTCCTGGCAAAATAATGACGGTCTTTGTTAGGAAGAAACACAGTTCGCAACGAGCCAGGCGTACCAAACTGTTGCATATACCCTGACTCTGCGTGCAATGAACACAAGATAAATGACACAATTTCACCTGGTTAATATTGCCTGCTGACCTGGATTTATTTTAAGTAAATAGGCAGGTCTAAAAAATTTTACTTCTGTGTATTGATTTAAGAAAGGCATTGATGTTTATGGTTAGGTACAATTAATGCCCTTTTGTAAATCATCACCCGTTTGGCAAAGTTGAAGTAGGCTGTGATTCGATGATAAATTAATTAAATTAACAGCCAGTTTCCTCGTGGATTGCAGCTACCATGTAGTTTCCTCGTGGATTGCAGCTACCATGTAGTTTCATCATGGATTACAGCCCTACCAGTTTCCTCATGGATTGCAGCCTACCAGTTTCCTCATGGATTACAGCCTGCCAGTTTCCTCATGGATTGCAGCCTGCCAGTTTCCTCATGGATTGCAATGTAATCGGCATCCGAAATAGGCAGATTACCGATTGTTGTGAAAACTTGAAATCGCCCCTAATTAATCGGCCAAGGTCGACCTTAAACATCAGCGCCACAGGTAACTTCCACAAAGCTGTGAACGATCTGAGAGACAAGGCAAGAATGGCCTTCTATGCCATCAAAAGGAACATAAAATTTAACATACCAATTAGGATCTGGCAAAAAAAATACTTGAATCAGTTATAGACCCATTGCCCTTTATGGTTGTGAGGTCTGGGGTCCGGCTCACCAACCAAGAATTCACAAAATGGGACAAACATCAAATGAGACTCTGCATGCAGAATTCTGCAAAAATATCCTCAGTATATAACATAAAACACCAAAATGCATGCAGAGCAGAATTAGGGCGATTTCCGCTGTCAAAATCCATAAAAGAGCAATTCAATTCTATCTAAAACCACCTAAAAAGAAGCGATTCTCAAACCCTCACTTACAGGACAGGTGAACCTGGAAACAAATCCCCTCAGCCAGCTGGTCCTGGGACTCTGTTCACAAACACAAACAGAGCCCCAGGACAGCAGCACAATTAGACCCAACCAAATCATGAGAAAACAAAAAGATAATTACATGAAACATTGGGAAAGAATTAACACAAAAAACAAAAGCAAACTAGAATGATATTTGACCCTAAACAGAGAGTACACAGTGGCAGAATACCTGACCACTGTGACTGACCCTAAACAGAGAGTACACAGTGGCAGAATACCTGACCACTGTGACTGACCCTAAACAGAGAGTACACAGTGGCAGAATACCTGACCACTGTGACTGACCCTAAACAGAGAGTACACAGTGGCAGAATACCTGACCACTGTGACTGACCCTAAACAGAGAGTACACAGTGGCAGAATACCTGACCACTGTGACTGACCCTAAACAGAGAGTACACAGCAGCAGAATACCTGACCACTGTGACTGACCCTAAACAGAGAGTACACAGTGGCAGAATACCTGACCACTGTTGACTGACCCTAAACAGAGAGTACCACAGTGGCAGTATACCTGACCACTGTGACTGACCCTAAACAGAGAGTACACAGTGCAAATACCTGACCACTGTGACTGGACCCTAAACAGAGAGTACACAGTGGCAGAATACCTGACCTCTGTGACTGACCCTAAACAGAGAGAACACAGTGGCAGAATACCTGACCACTGGGACTGACCCTAAACAGAGAGTACACAGTGGCAGAAATACCTGACCACTGTGACTGACCCTAAACAGAGAGTACACAGCAGCAGAATACCTGACCACTGTGACTGACCCTAAACAGAGAGTACACAGTGGCAGAATACCTGACCTCTGTGACTGACCCTAAACAGAGAGTACACAGTGGCAGAATACCTGACCACTGTGGACTGACCCTAAAACAGAGAGTACACAGTGGCAGAATACCTGACCACTGTGACTGACCCTAAACAGAGAGTACACAGTGGCAGAATACCTGACCACTGTGACTGACCCTAAACAGAGAGTACACAGTGGCAGAATACCTGACCACTGTGACTGACCCTAAACAGAGAGTACACAGTGGCAGAATACCTGACCACTGTGACTGACCCTAAACAGAGAGTACACAGTGGCAGAATACCTGACCACTGTGACTGACCCTAAACAGAGAGTACACAGCAGCAGAATACCTGACCACTGTGACTGACCCTAAACAGAGAGTACACAGTGGCAGAATACCTGACCACTGTGACTGACCCTAAACAGAGAGAACACAGCGGCAGAATACCTGACCTCTGTGACTGACCCTAAACAGAGAGTACACAGCGGCAGAATACCTGACCACTGTGACTGACCCTAAACAGAGAGTACACAGTGGCAGAATACCTGACCTCTGTGACTGACCCTAAACAGAGAGAACACAGTGGCAGAATACCTGACCACTGTGACTGACCCTAAACAGAGAGTACACAGTGGCAGAATACCTGACCACTGTGACTGACCCTAAACAGAGAGTACACAGCAGCAGAATACCTGACCACTGTGACTGACCCTAAACAGAGAGTACACAGTGGCAGAATACCTGACCACTGTGACTGACCCTAAACAGAGAGTACACAGCAGCAGAATACCTGACCACTGTGACTGACCCTAAACAGAGAGTACACAGTGGCAGAATACCTGACCTCTGTGACTGACCCTAAACAGAGAGTACACAGCGGCAGAATACCTGACCACTGTGACTGACCCTAAACAGAGAGTACACAGTGGCAGAATACCTGACCTCTGTGACTGACCCTAAACAGAGAGTACACAGTGGCAGAATACCTGACCACTGTGACTGACCCTAAACAGAGAGTACACAGTGGCAGAATACCTGACCACTGTGACTGACCCTAAACAGAGAGTACACAGTGGCAGAATACCTGACCACTGTGACTGACCCTAAACAGAGAGTACACAGTGGCAGAATACCTGACCACTGTGACTGACCCTAAACAGAGAGTACACAGCAGCAGAATACCTGACCACTGTGACTGACCCTAAACAGAGAGTACACAGTGGCAGAATACCTGACCACTGTGACTGACCCTAAACAGAGAGTACACAGCAGCAGAATACCTGACCACTGTGACTGACCCTAAACAGAGAGTACACAGCAGCAGAATACCTGACCACTGTGACTGACCCTAAACAGAGAGTACACAGTGGCAGAATACCTGACCACTGTGACTGACCCTAAACAGAGAGTACACAGGGGCAGAATACCTGACCACTGTGACTGACCCTAAACAGAGAGTACACAGTGGCAGAATAGCCCTGTCTGACTCTGCTGTGGCCTGACTCTGCTGTGGCGTGACTCTGCTGTGGCCTGACTCTGCTGTGGCCTGACTCTGCTGTGGCCTGACCCTGCTGTGGCCTGACCCTGCTGTGGCCTGACCCTGTTGTGGCCTGACTCTGCTGTGGCCTGACTCTGCTGTGGCCTGACTCCGCTGTGGCCTGACTCCGCTGTGGCCTGACTCCGCTGTGGCCTGACTCCGCTGTGGCCTGACTCTGCTCCGAGGCCTGACTCTGCTCCGAGGCCTGACTCTGCTCCGAGGCCTGACTCTGCTCCGAGGCCTGACTCTACTCCGAGGCCTGACTCTGCTGTGGCCTGAGTCTGCTCCGAGGCCTGACTCTGCTGTGGCCTGACTCTGCTCCGAGGCCTGACTCTGCTCCGAGGCCTGACTCTGCTGTGGACTGACTCTGCTCCGAGGCCTGACTCTGCTGTGGCCTGACTCTGCTGTGGCCTGACTCTGCTGTGGCCTGACTCTGCTCCGAATAAAAAAATTAAAAAAATAATAAGTGCACTACATATGGAATAGGGTGCCATTTGGGACGCAAGCTTGGTATATTGGCTGTAAACTCTCTCAGTTTTCTGTTACCATCACCATCCTATTCCCTATGTCATGCACTACTGTTGACACACTGGGTCTGTACTATAGGGTGCACTATAGGGGGATGTATTATAGGATGGTGTACTATAGGGTGGTGTACTATAGGGTGGTGTACTATAGGGTGGTGTACTATAGGGGGATGTACTATAGGGTGGTATACTATAGGGTGGTGTACTATAGGGTGGTGTACTATAGGGTGGTGTACTATAGGGGGATGTACTATAGGGTGGTGTACTATATGGGGACGTACTATAGAGTGGTGTACTATAGGGGGATGTACTATAGGGTGGTGTACTATAGGGTGGTGTACTATAGGGGGGTGTACTATAGGGTGGTGTACTATAGGGGGGTGTACTATAGGGGGATGTACTATAGGGTGGTGTACTATAGGGGGGTGTACTATAGGGTGGTGTACTATAGGGTGGTGTACTATAGGGTGGTGTACTATAGGGTGGTGTACTATAGGGGGATGTACTATAGGGTGGTGTACTATAGGGTGGTGTACTATAGGGTGGTGTACTATAGGGTGGTGTACTATAGGGTGGTGTACTATAGGGTGGTGTACTATAGGGGGGTGTACTATAGGGGTGTACTATAGGGTGGTGTACTATAGGGGGATGTACTATAGGGGGGTGTACTATAGGGGGGATGTATTATAGGATGGTGTACTATAGGGGGGGTGTACTATAGGGTGGTGTACTATAGGGTGGTGTACTATAGGGGGATGTACTATAGGGTGGGGTACTATAGGGTGGTGTACTATAGGGTGGTGTACTATAGGGGGGTGTACTATAGGGGGTGTACTATAGGGTGGTGTACTATATAGTGTACTATAGGGTGGTGTACTATAGGGTGGTGTACTATAGGGTGATGTACTATAGGGTGGTGTACTATAGGGTGGTGTTCTAGGGTGGTGTTACTATAGGGTGGTGTACTATAGGGTGATGTACTATAGGGGGATGTACTATAGGGTGGTGTTCTATAGGGTGGTGTACTATAGGGTGGTGTACTATAGGGTGGTGTACTATAGGGTGTACTATAGGGTGGTGTACTATATAGTGTACTATAGGGTGGTGTACTATAGTGTACTATAGGGTGGTGTACTATAGTGTACTATAGGGTGGTGTACTATATAGTGTACTATAGGGTGGTGTACTATATAGTGTACTATAGGGTGGTGTACTATAGGGTGGTGTACTATAGGGTGATGTACTATAGGGTGATGTACTATAGGGTGGTGTACTATAGGGTGGTGTACTATAGGGTGGTGTACTATATGGTGGTGTACTATAGGGTGGTGTACTATAGGGAGGTGTACTATAGGGTGGTGTACTATATGGTGGTGTACTATAGGGTGTACTATAGGGTGGTGTACTATATAGTGTACTATAGGGTGGTGTACTATAGGGTGGTGTACTATAGGGTGGTGTACTATAGGGTGGTGTACTATAGGGTGGTGTACTATAGTGTACTATAGGGTGGTGTACTATAGGGTGGTGTACTATATAGTGTACTATAGGGTGGTGTACTATAGTGTACTATAGGGTGGTGTACTATAGGGTGGTGTACTATAGGGTGGTGTACTATATAGTGTACTATTGGGTGGTGTACTATAGTGTACTATATGGTGGTGTACTATAGGGTGTACTATAGGGTGGTGTGCTATATAGTGTACTATAGGGTGGTGTACTATAGTGTACTATAGGGTGGTGTACTATAGGGTGGTGTACTATAGGGTGGTGTACTATATAGTGTACTATAGGGTGGTGTACTATAGGGTGGTGTACTATAGGGTGGTGTACTATATAGTGTACTGTAGAGTGTACTATAGGGTGGTGTACTATATAGTGTACTATAGGGTGGTGTACTATAGGGTAGTGTACTATAGGGTGGTGTACTATATAGTGTATAATAGGGTGGTGTACTATAGTGTACTATAGGGTGGTGTACTATATAGTGTACTATAGGGTGGTGTACTATAGGGTAGTGTACTATAGGGTGGTGTACTATAGGGTGGTGTACTATAGTGTACTATAGGGTGTACTATAGGGAATAGAATGCCATATGACTAGGTACCCCCCTCTCCCTTTCCATAGGGGCTGCAGGTAGCCTAGTGGCTAAGAGCGTTGGGCCAGTAACCCGGAAAGTTCGCTGGTTAGAATCCCCAAACCGACTAGGTGAAACGTCTGCCGATGCGCCCTTGAGCAAAGGCACTTCACCCTAATAGCTCTTGTCAGTTGCTCTCGGGAAGAGCGTCGACTACAACGTAAATGTAAAATGGGACCCAGATTCCTTTATATTACCTAATGTGAAAGTTCTGAATGTTGACGTTCTTGTAAGGAGCAGTCTTTCTCTGGCACCACAGAAGAAGACCCTCTTTAGCTGATGTTTCTGTGGGTGAAAACAAATCAACAAGAAGTTAGTTAGTTCGGGTTCGGCGTCACTACAGACCCTGGTTTGATTCCCGGGCTGTATCACAACCAGCGGTGTTGGGGAGTCCCATAGGGCGGCGCACAATTGGCACGGCTTCGTCCGGGTTAGGGCGGCAGGGTAGCCTAGTGGTTAGAGCGTTGGACTAGTAACCGAAAGGTTGCAAGTTCAAATCCCCGAGCTGACAAGGTACAAAATCTGTCGTTCTGTCCCTGAACAGGCAGTTAACCCACTGTTCCTAGGCCGTCATTGAAAATAAGAATTTGTTCTTAACTGACTTGCCTAGTTAAATAAAGGTAAAATAAAAATTGTAAAATAAAAATGTGTTCTTTTAACTGACACGCCTAGTTAAATAAACTTAAACATAAATAATAACAATGTGTCATTGTCTTAAATGGCACACTATTCCCAAGGGGCCCTTGTCTAAAGTAGTGCACTACATAGGGAATAGGGGTGCCATTTAAGACTCATTTTTAACCTGGACTGTCTCTATTTAACCCGTTTGAACTAATCACATTTAACCAGTCTGAATGAATCACATTGTGGTTTTCAAATCAGAGTGGTAGTCATGTGTCACCTCTGAAACATCTGAAACATCTCTGAAACACCTCAAACATCTCTGAAACATCTCAAGCATCTCTGAAACATCTCTGGAACATCTCAAACATCTCTGAAACATCTCAAACATGTCAGGTCTCCATTATAAAGGAAGATTTGTTTTAATTAGATCGAAACACTAGTAGGAAGAATGTCGGTAATCGTTGCCATCGACAGAGTCCCTTCAGCCGACCCGAGAAAGACATCGACATCCTGGTACCTTCCACAGAGATGTCCTGGATGGCGAAGCGAAGGATTATGGTCCAGATCATTCCCAGGGTCATTTTAGCGTTGCCGTCGACGATCTCTGCAGAAGAGGAGAGGAGAGGAGAGGAGAGGAGAGGAGAGGAGAGGAGAGGAGAGGAGAGGAGAGGAGAGGAGAGGAGAGGAGAGGAGAGGAGAGGAGAGGAGAGGAGAGGAGAGAGACCATGTTGTTGTGAGTTTATATTTACAGTTTACTGTTTCACAGTATAGCAGATCCACTGCTGGTGAACAGGATAACACTGTTGGCCTGAGTTCATTTACAGAAGTTCTGGATCAATCCGTCAATAGTTTGTCTGTGGTGATCAGGCAGCATCAAACTAGCAGACTATTTTGAGTCATTGCTGTCCGATGTTGTTGTTGATGATGTGAACCCTCTCCTCCTACTCTCTCTAGGTCACCCTGCCGCTCCTCTCCTCCCCAAATGAATCATATGTTTCTACCTCCTAATCTCAGAAAACACAGCTAGGATACACAGTGTATGTGTTAGACAGTCACTGAACTGAACTGGGGCGGCAGGTAGCCTAGTGGTTAGAGCGTTGGACTAGTAAACCAAAGGTTTCTAGATTGAATCCCAGAGCTGACAAAATCTGTCGTTCTGCCCCTGAACAAGGCACTGTTCCTAGGACCCTGTTCCCCAGGACCCTGTTCCCTAGGACCCTGCTCCCTGTTCCCTAGGACCCTGTTCCCTAGGACCCTGCTCCCTAGGACCCTGTTCCCCAGGGCCATGTTCCCTAGGACCCTGTTCACTAGGACCCTGCTCCCTAAGACCCTGTTCCCTAGGACCCTGCTCCCTAGGACCCTGCTCCCTAGGACCCTGCTCCCCAGGACCCTGTTCCATAGGACCCTGTTCCCTAGGACCCTGCTACCTAGGACCCTGCTTCCTAGGACTATGTTCCCCAGGATCCAGCTCCCTTTTCCCTATGACCCTTCTCCCTAGGACCCTGTTCCCTAGGACCCTGTTCCCTAGGACCCTGTTCCCTAGGACCCTGTTCCCTAGGACCCTGCTCCCTAGAACCCTGTTCCCTACACCCTGCTCCCTAGCACCCTGTTCCCTAGGACCCTGCTCTGTAGGACCCTCCTCCCTAGGACCCTGCTCCCTAGGACCCTGTTCCCTAGGACCCTGCTCCCTAGGACCCTGCTCCCTAGGACCCTGCTCCCTAGGACCCTGTTCCCTAGGACCCTGTTCCCTAGGACCCTGTTCCCTAGGACCCTACTCCCAAAGACACTGTTCCCTAGGACCCTGCTCCCTACTTCCTATTCCCTAGGACCCTGCTCCCTAGCACCCTGTTCCCTAGGACCCTGTTTCCTAGGACCCTGCTCCCTGGGACCCTACTCCCAAAGACACTGTTCCCTAGGACCCAGCACCCTGTTCCATAGGATGCTGCTCCGTAGGATCCTGTTCCCTAGGACTCTGTTCCCTAGGACCCATAGACATATTCTATACATGCTCCCAAAAATGTAATGGGTAAAGCATCTATAAAGTGTGCAAGGGTCTCTGGTCAAATGCAGTGCACTCAATAGGGAATAGGGAGGCATTTTGGACGAAACCACCCTGTCTCCTGTCACTAACCCCTTACCCCCCACCACCTCACATGGCCCTCTGCCTGCCCTGCCGCCTTCCATGAGCTGTAGCCTCTGTTATTAGTTTCCACAGCCTGAACTACTGCCCCCACCCCTCGTCCAGTCAAACTGCCTTCTAACAAGCCTAGGCTAACTGTATCCAGCCCCCTGTCCTGGCCCCGGCTCCCTCCCCAGTCCCAGGGCAGCAAGGGTCCAAGAGGGGATTCCAATTGGCTAATCTGTCTGGAATGCAAGTCTGGTTTAGGCTTTTTTATTTTGGCTTCGCTGTGGATTAACCCCAGGAGAAGAAGAGAGGGCGAGAGAGAGAAAGAGATAGAGAGAGATAGGGGGAGGGAGAGAGACAGAGGCAGAGACAGAGAGAGAGAGACAGACAGAGAGAAAGATGGGGAGAGGGGGGGGGGGAGAGCAGAAACCAAGACATCATCAAGGAAATCAGAAATACAGACATTGTCATCCTACAAGAAACATGGTATAGAGGAGACGGACCCACTGGTTGCCCTCTAGGTTACAGAGAGCTGGTAGTCCCATCCACCAAACTACCAGGTGTGAAACAGGGAAGAGACTCAGAGGGTATGCTAATTTGGTATAGAGCAGACCTAACTCATTCCATTAAATTAATCAAATTAATCAAAACAGGAACATTTTACATCTGGCTAGAAATTAATAAGGAAATTATCTCAACAGAGAAAAATGTCCTCATGTGTGCTACCAAGAGTATATCCCCCCACTAGAATCCCCATACTTTAACGAAGACAGCTTCTCCATCCTGGAGGGGGAAATCAATCATTTCCAGGCCCAGGGACATGTACTAGTCTGTGGAAAGCTAAATGCCAGAACTGAACAAGAACCTGACACCATCAGCACACAGGGGGACAAACACCTAACTGGAGGTGACAGCATTCCTTCCTCCATATGCCCCCTAGTCACCCCTAGTCACCACTATGACAACATAACCAACAACAACGGGTCACAACTCCTGCACCTCTGTCGCACGCTGGGTATGTACAGTTTAAGTCGGAAGTTTACATTCACCTTAGCCAAATACATTTAAACTCAGTTTCACAATTCCTGACATTTAATCCTAGTAAAATTCCCTGTTTTAGGTCAGTTAGGATCACCACTTGATTCTAAGAATGTGAAATGTCAGAATAATAGTAGTGAGAATGATTTATTTCAGCTTTTATTAATTTCATCACATTCCCAGTGGGTCAGAAGTTTACATACACTCAATTAGTATTTGGTAGCATTGCCTGTAAATTGTTTAACTTGGGTCAAACGTTTCGGGTAGCCTTCCACAAGTGTCCCACAATAAGTTGGGTGAATTTCGGCCCATTCCTCCTGACAGAGCTGGTGTAACTGAGTCAGGTTTGTAGGCCTCCTTGCTCGCACACGCTTTTTTAGTTATGTCCACAAATTTTCTATGGGATTGAGGTCAGGGCTTTGTGATGGCTACTCCAATACCTTGACTTTGTTGTCCTTGAAGCCATTTTGCCACAACTTTGGAAGTATGCTTGGGATCATTGTCCATTTGGAAGACCCATTTGCGACCAAGCTTTAACTTCCTGACTGATGTCTTGAGATGTTGCTTCAATATATCCACATAATTTTCCACCCTCATGATGCCATCTATTTTGTGAAGTACACCAGTCCCTCCTGCAGCAAAGCACGCCCACAACATGATGCTGCCACCCCCGTGCTTCACGGTTGGGATGGTGTTCTTCGGCTTGCAAGCCTCCCTCTTTTTCCTCCAAACATAACAATGGTCATTATGGCCAAACAGTTCTATTTTTGTTTCATCAGACCAGATGACATATCTCCAAAAAGTATGATATTTGTCCCCATGTGCAGCTGCAAACCGTAGTCTGGCATTTTTTATGGCGGTTTTGGAGCAGTGGCTTCTTCCTTGCTGAGTGGCCTTTCGGGTTTTGTCAATATAGGACTCGTTTTACTGTGAATATAGATACTTTAGTACCTGTTTCCTTCAGCATCTTCACAAGGTCCTTTGCTGTTGTTCTGGGATTGATTTGCACTTTTCGCACCAAAGTACGTTCATCTCTAGGAGACAGAATGCATCTCCTTCCTGAGCGGTATGATGGCCGCTTGGTCTCATGGTGTTTATACTTGCGTACTATTGTTTGTACAGATGAACGTGGTACCTTCAGGGGTTTGGAAATTGCTCCCAAGGATGAACCAGACTTGTGGAGGTCTACAATGATTTGGCTGATTTCTTTTGATTTTCCCATGATGTCAAGCAAAGAGACACTGAGTTTGAAGGTAGACCTTGAAATACATCCACAGGTACACCTCCAATTGACTCAAATGATATCAATTAGCCTATCAGAAGCTTCTAAAGCCATGACATCATTTTCTGGAATTTAATAACAATAAACATTAATAAAATAAAAATATTCGACCTTTCAGCTTCTAAAAATGTCACGCAGACAACCTAAGAAAAAAAGAGAAGTGGTTTGATGAAGAATGCAAAAACCTAAGAAAGAAATTGAGAAACCTGTCCAACCAAAAACATAGAGACCCAGAAAACCTGAGTCTACGCCTTTACTATGGTGAATCACTGAAGCAATACAGAAATACACTACGGAAAAACAAGGAACAGCACGTCAGAAATCAGCTCAATTTGATTGAAGAATCCATAGAATCTAACCACTTTTGGGAAAATTTGAAAACACTAAACAAACAACAACACAAAGAATTAAAGACAGAAAGAGAGAAATAGAGACAGACAGACAGAGAGAGAGAGACAGAGAGAGACAGAGAGAGACAGACAGCTAGAAAAACTGACAGGCAGACAGAGAGAGATAGGGGACCCCAGCGAGTAGGGGGGTGGGGCAGATGGGGCAGATCCATTAATTGACCCTCAGGCTGTAATCAATGAACCTCTTTAGCTCAGCTTCTGAGGGGTAGGAGAGGAGATGGGGGAGGGTAATAGAGGGGGAGCGACCCAACAATGCTTTTGAGGGATGCGGTGTGAAGCTACAAGTGTGATCGCCACGGACACAGTCACACAGTCACACACACACACACACACACACACACACACACACACACACACACACACACACACACACACACACACACACACACACACACACACACACACACACACACACACACACACACACACACACACAGAAAAGTCCAGAGGGCCTGGTTGCTGACAGTGTCTGAGAGGAGAGGTTGTTTTGGGTTCAGCTAAAAGGAATAAAATGCCTTCGGATTCAGACCCCTTGACTTTTTCCACATTTTATTAGATTACAGCCTTATTCTAAAATTGATTAAATAGTTTTTTTCCCCTCATCAATCTACACACAATACTCCATAATGACAAAGCAATAGTTTGATAGTTGATCGTTTTTCATTTACATAAGTATTCAGACCCTTTACTTACTCAGTACTTTGTTGGCAGCGATTACAGTCTCGAGTTTTCTTGGGTATGAAACTACTTTTTAAAATTTATTTTACCTTTATTTAACGAGGCAAGTCAGTTAAGAACAAATTCTTATTTTCAATGACGGCCTAGGAACAGTGGGTTAACTGCCTGTTCAGGGGCAGAACAACAGATTTGTACCTTGTCAGCTCTGGATTTTGAACTTGCAACCTTTCGGTTACTAGTCCAACACTCTAACCACTAGGCTACCCTGCCACCCCAAACATTTTTTCTCCCCGTCGGGGAATTGAACCCCGGTCTCCCGCGTGACAGGCGGGGATACTGACCACTATACTAACGAGGACGCTTTTTCACCCCTGTATTTAGGGAGTTTCCCCCATTCTTCTCTGCAGATCCTCTCAAGCTCTGTCAGGTTGGAGGGGGAGCATTGCGGCATAGCTATTTTCAGGACTCTCCAGAGATACTCAATCGGGTTCAAGTCCGGGAAACTCAAGTACATTCAGAGACTTACCGTACCAAAGCCAATCCTGCTTTATCTTGGCTGTGTTCTTAGGTGTCCTGTTGGAAGGTGAACCTTTGCCTCTAGTCTGAGGTCCTGAGCGCTCTGGAGCAGATTTTCATCAAGGATCTCTTTGTACTTTGCAACGTTCATCTTTGCCTCGATCCTGACTAGTCTCCCTGCCACTGGAAACATCCCTACAGCATGAGGGATGCTTCACCGTGCTTGAAACATGTAGGTATTACAGACTCAGTCAGGAAAAGGTTGAAAATG
The DNA here is from genome assembly GCF_002021735.2 of Oncorhynchus kisutch. Taxonomy (NCBI): domain Eukaryota; kingdom Metazoa; phylum Chordata; class Actinopteri; order Salmoniformes; family Salmonidae; genus Oncorhynchus; species Oncorhynchus kisutch. Next base: position 52,889,470 of record NC_034180.2, on the reverse strand, counting down.
TCAGTGAAGACACTTGCCAGTTGGTCAGCGCATGCTTTGAGTACACGTCCTGGTAATCCATCTGGCTCTGCGGCCTTGTGAATGTTGACCTGTTTAAAGGTCTTGCTCACACCGGCTACGGAGAGCGTGATCACACAGTAGTCTGGAACAGCTGATCCTCTCATGCATGTTTCAGTGTTGCTTGCCCATAAGCGAGCATAAAAGGCATTTAGCTCTTCTGGTAGGCTCGTGTCAGTGGGCAGCTCGCTGCTGGGATTCCCTTTGTAGTCTGAGGTCCCGAGCGCTCTGGAGCAGGTTTTCATCATGGATCTCTCCGTACTTTGTTCCATTCATCTTTGCCTTGATCCTGAATAGTCTCCCAGTCCCTGGCGCTGAAAAACATCCCCACAGCATGATGCTGCCACCACCACCATGCTTCACCGTAGGGATGGTGCCAGGTTTCCTCCAGACGTGACGCTTGGCATTCAGGCCAAAGAGTTTAATCTTGGTTTCATCAGACAAGATAATCTTGTTTCTCATGGTCTGAGAGTCTTTTTGCTCTTAATTAAAGGACAGTCAAAGGACTGATATAAATACTATGCTCTCTTGAGTTGAGGAGAGACTGACTGCATCACTTCTTTTTATGAGAAACTTTAATGAGTTAAATCCCGAATTGTTTGCATAGTGAACTTACACACAGACCTGGCACACACACTTACCCCACCAGACATGCCACAGGGGGTCTTTTCATAGTCCCCAAATCCAGAACAAATTCAAGAAAGCGTACAGTGTTATATAGAGCCCTTATTGCATGGAATTTCCTTCCATCTCATATTGCTCAAATAAACAGCAAACCTGGTTTCAGAAAACAACACCAGAAAGCAACACCTTACGGCACAACACCTCTCCCCTATTGGACCTAGATAGTTTGTGTGTATGTATTGATATGCAGGCTACATGGGCCTTTTCAAACATGTATGTAGTTCTGTCCTTGAGCTGTTCTTGTCTAATGATGTTCTGTATTATGTCATTCTGTATTGTGTTTCATGTTCTGTGTTCTGTGTTCTGTGTTTCATGTTCTGTGTTCTGTGTTCTGTGTTCTGTGTTTTGTGTTTTGTGTTTTGTGTTTTGTGTTTTGTGTTCTGTGCTCTGTGTTCTGTGTTCTGTGTTCTGTGTTTTGTGTTTTGTGTTTTGTGTTTTGTGTTCTGTGCTCTGTGTTCTGTGTTTCATGTTCTGTGTTCTGTGTTCTGTGTTTTGTGTTTTGTGTTTTGTGTTCTGTGCTCTGTGTTCTGTGTTCTGTGTTCTGTGTTTTGTGTTTTGTGTTCTGTGTTCTGTGTTCTGTGTTCTGTGTTTTGTGTTTTGTGTTCTGTGCTCTGTGTTCTGTGTTCTGTGTGGACCCCAGGAAGAGTAGCTGCTGCTTTTGCAACAGCTAATGGGGATCCCAATAAAACACCAAAAATCTAATTCGATTAACTGATTAACTGAAGGCTTGGGCGCTGTTGTGATGCAACCATGCTCTCGATGGTGCAGCTGTAGAACTTGTTGAGGATCTGAGGACCCATGCTAAATCTTTTCAGTCTCCTGAGGGGGAATAGGTGTTGTCGTGTCCTCTTCACGACTGTCCACCGATCATCTCCACCGATCAGCTCTTTTGTTTTGCTCACGTTGAGGGAGAGTTTGTTGTCCTGGCACCACACTGCCAGGTGTCTGACCTCATCCCTGTAGACTGTTCTCATCGTCCGTAATCAGACCTATCACCACTGTGTTGTCGGTAAACTTAATGATGGTGCTGTAGTCGTGGGTGAAGGAAAGGACTAAGCGTAAAAGCCCTGAGGGGCCCCATGTTGAGAATCTGTGTGGTGGATGTGTTGCTACCTGGAGGGGGCCGTCAGGAAGTCCAGGATCAAGTTGCAGAGCCGCTTAGGATCCTTTAGTCCCCAGGATCTTAAGCTTAGTGATGAGCGTTTATGGCACTATGGTGTTGAATGCTGAGCTGTAGTCAAATGAACAGCATTCTCATGTAGGTGTTCCTTTTGTCCCGGTGGGAAAGGGCAGTGTGGAGTGCAATGGAGATTGCGTTATCTGTGGGTCTGTTGGGGCAGTGTCAGATTGGAGTGGGTGGGGAGTTTCTGAGATAATGGTGTTGATGTGAGTCATGACCAGCCTTTCAAAGCACTTCATGGCTACAGACGTGAGTGCTGTGGGGCGGTAGTCATTTAGGCGAGTTACCTTGGCGTTCTTGGGCACAGGGACAATGGAGGTCTGCTTGAAACATGTAGGTATTACAGACTCGGTCAGGGAGAGGTTGAAAATGAAAGTGTAGACAGTTGCCAGTTTGTCAGCACATGCTTGGAGTACGCGTCCGGATAATCCGTCTGGCCCTGCGGCCTTGTGAATGTTGACCTGGTCTTACTCACGTCGGCTACAGAGAACGTGATCACACAGTCATCCGGAACAGCTGGTGTTCTCATTCATGGTTCAGGGTTGCTTGCTGTGAAGTGAGCATAGAAGGTATTTAGCTTGTCTGGTAGGCTCGTGTCACTGGGCAGCTCACGGCTGGGTTTCCCTTTGTAGCCTGTAATAGTTTGCAAGCCCTTCCACATCCGAAGAACGTCAGAGCAGGTGTAGTAAGAATCATTCTTAGTCCTGTGTTGACGCTTTGCCTGTTTGATGGTTCGTCTGAGGGCATAGCAGGATTTCTTATAAGCTCCCAGATTAGTGTCCCGTTCCTTGAGAGCGGCAGCTCTAACCTTTAGCTCAGTGTGGATGTTGCCTGTAATCCATGGCTTCTAGTTGGGATATGTACGAACGGTCACTGTGGGGTTACTGAGGTGGTAAACTCCTCAAAGCCATCAGATGAATCCCGGAACATATTCCAGTCTGTGCTAGCAAAACAGTCCTGTAGCTTAGCATCCGCGTCATCAGACCACTTCTGTATTGAGCAAGACACTGGTGCTTCCTGCTTGAGTTTTTGCTTGTAAGCAGGAATTAGGAGGATAGAATTATGGTTAGATTTGCCAAATGGAGGTTGAGGGAGAGCTTTGTATGCGTCTCTGTGTGTGGAGTAAAGGTGGTGTAGAGTTTTTTTTCTTCCTGAGGTAGCACATGTGACATACTGGTAGAAATGAGGTAAAACAGATTTAAGTGTTCCTGCTTTAAAGTCCCCGGCTACTTGTTTGTTCATGGCCTTATACAGCTCGTTGAGGGTGGTCTTAGTGCCAGCATCATTTTGTGGTGGTAAGTAGATGGCTACGAAAAATATAGATGAGAACTCTCTTGGTAAATAGTGTGGTCTACAGCTTATCATGAGGTACTCTACCTCAGCCGAGCAAAACCTCGAGACATCTTTAATATTAGACGTTGCGCACCAGCTGTTGTTGACAAATAGACACACACCACCACCCCTCGTCTTACTGGAGGTTGCTGTTCTGTCATGCCGATGCAAGGAAAACCCAGCCAACTGTCCTCGTTCAGCCACGACTCGGTGAAACATAAGATAACACAGTTTTTAATGTCCCGTTGGAAGGATAGTCTCGAACTAAGCTCATCCAGTTTATTCTCCAGTGATTGCACATTCGCCAGTAGGACGGATGGTAAGGCATTGGGCGTCTCCTCTTCAGGACAGGGATTTGGGCCTGGTCTGGGAGGAGCCGTTAATCTTTCGACCTCCAATTCGTTAAAGAAAAAATCTTTGTCCAGTCCGAGATGAGTAACCGCTGTTCTGATGTCCAGAAGCTCGGTCATAAGAGACGGTGGCGGAAATGGTTACAAACACAGCAAAAAAACATACAGAATAACACGATTGGTTAGGAGCCCGTTAAAATGGCAGCCATCTCCTCCGGCGCTATCTTATCCATATTAGCCATCCGTCTTAGCTCCTCCTCCACATTTACTAGATTGTTTGAACAGTGCCTCTTTCTCGTGAAAACCAGTATGTAGGGGGGGGATCTAATTTCAGGGATTTCTTTCATTGCTACATTAGATTACTGTGTATATAGACAGTCCAGTATCATGTGACCAGGTTCTTCACTCTATCTAAATTAATGCAGAAGTGTGTCAGTCACTTTGTCCATTTATTTATTTACAGACTTTAAGGTTTTCAACCCTCAGCTCAAATTGACACCAGCTTGACTCCTTTACTGGTGATGTAGTGGACTACAGTCTAGTTTACTACAGTCTAGTGGACTACAGTCTAGTTTACTACAGTCTAGTGTACTACAGTCTAGTGTACTACAGTCTAGTGTACTACAGTCTAGTTTACTAGTCTAGTGTACTACAGTCTAGTTTACTACAGTCTAGTGTACTACAGTCTAGTGTACTACAGTCTAGTGTACTACAGTCTAGTTTACTAGTCTAGTGTACTACAGTCTAGTGTACTACAGTCTAGTTTACTACAGTCTAGTGTACTACAGTCTAGTTTACTACAGTCTAGTGTACTACAGTCTTGTGTACTACAGTCTAGTTTACTACAGTCTAGTGTACTACAGTCTAGTGTACTACAGTCTAGTGTACTACAGTCTAGTGTACTACAGTCTAGTTTACTACAGTCTAGTGTACTATTGTGTACTACAGTCTAGTTTACTACAGTCTAGTGTACTACAGTCTTGTGTACTACAGTCTAGTTTACTACAGTCTAGTGTACTACAGTCTTGTGTACTACAGTCTTGTGTACTACAGTCTAGTTTACTACAGTCTAGTGTACTACAGTCTAGTGTACTACAGTCTAGTGTACTACAGTCTAGTTTACTACAGTCTAGTTTACTACAGTCTAGTGTACTATTGTGTACTACAGTCTAGTTTACTACAGTCTAGTGTACTACAGTCTTGTGTACTACAGTCTAGTTTACTACAGTCTAGTGTACTACAGTCTAGTGTACTACAGTCTAGTGTACTACAGTCTAGTTTACTACAGTCTAGTTTACTACAGTCTAGTGTACTACAGTCTAGTTTACTACAGTCTAGTGTACTACAGTCTAGTGTACTACAGTCTAGTGTACTACAGTCCAGTCAGTGTCAATAGTGACCAGGATATTGTTGAACTCACCCTCAGCTCCGATGGACACCAGCTTGACTCCTTTACTGGTGATGTAGTGGAGAGCTTTGTTGACGTTGGAAATCTTGTGAACTCTCATCTTCCCTCTCTCTGGTTTGGCCAAGCGCTCTCCTGGACAGGAAACAGACAGAAGGGGTCAAGGGGTTAAGGGTCAGACTTTGGAGTGAGATGTTAAACCTGTATAATTTACCTTTATATAAAATATCTACAGGTGCAGTATCATAATTTGATCATCCTGTTGTTGCAAGATGATCACAGCAGGAAATGCTAACGTGTAGTGTATTCAATATTTAAAGGCCCACTGTAGTTAAAAATATGATGCTTCCACACTAAGATGTCAAATTAACACTCATTAACACTTGATATGTTCCTGTTGATATGTTCCTGTTGTTATGTTCCTGTTGTTATGTTCTTGTTGTTATGCTCCTGTTGCTATGTTCCTGTTGCTATGTTCCTGTTGTTATGCTCCTGTTGCTATGTTCCTGTTGTTATGCTCCTGTTGCTATGTTCCTGTTGCTATGTTCCTGTTGTTATGTTCCTGTTGCTATGTTCCTGTTGCTATGTTCCTGTTGTTATGCTCCTGTTGCTATGTTCCTGTTGCTATGTTCCTGTTGCTATGTTCCTGTTGTTATGCTCCTGTTGCTATGTTCCTGTTGTTATGTTCCTGTTGCTATGTTCCTGTTGTTATGCTCATGTTGTTATGTTCCTGTTGTTATGTTCCTGTTGCTATGTTCCTGTGGGTATGTTCCTATTGTTATGTTCCTGTTACTATGTTCATGTTGCTATGTTCCTGTTGTTATGTTCCTGTTGCTATGTTCCTGTTGCTATGTTCCTGATGCTATGTTCCTGTGGGTATGTTCCTGTTGTTATGTTCCTGTTACTATGTTCCTGTTGCTATGTTCCTGTGGGTATGTTCCTGTTGCTATGTTCCTGTTGTTATGTTCCTGTTGCTATGTTCCTGTTATTATGTTCCTGTTGCTATGTTCCTGTTACTATGTTCCTGTTGCTATGTTCCTGTTACTATGTTCCTGTTGCTATGTTCCTGTTGCTATATTCCTGTTGCTATGTTCCTGTTGTTATGTTCCTGTTGTTATGTTCCTGTTACTATGTTCCTGTTGCTATGTTCCTGTTGCTATGTTCCTGTGGGTATGCTGTAGGTTACAGTGTTAGTAGATCACATACACACATCCTGGCATCAATGCCAAGTCTGGCAAAAGTTTGAATTCGGGAAAAGTTCTGTGAAGTTTAGTTTTTCCAGCGCATACCCATATGTTCGCCGTCATTGAAATACATGGACTGGGCTCTGCTGTGAATATCTCTGTTCTCTGCTATTAGAGATACATCATGTGGGCACCATTAGATATATCATGTGGGCACCATTAGATACATAATGTGGGCACCATTAGATACATCATGTGGGCACCATTAGATACATCATGTGGGCACCATTAGAGATACATCATGTGGGCACCATTAGAGATACATCAGGTGGGCACCATTAGAGATACATCATGTGGGCACCATTAAATACATCATGTGGGCACCATTAGATACATCATGTGGGCACCATTAGAGATACATCATGTGGGCACAATTAGAGATACATCATGTGGGCACCATTAGAGATACATCATGTGGGCACCATTAGATACATCATGTGGGCACAATTAGAGATACATCATGTAGGCACCATTAGATACATCATGTGGGCACCATTAGATACATCATGTGGGCACCATTAGAGATACATCATGTGGGCACCATTAGAGATACATCATGTGGGCACCATTAGAGATACATCATGTGGGCACCATTAGATACATCATGTGGGCACAATTAGAGATACATCATGTAGGCACCATTAGATACATCATGTGGGCACCATTAGATACATCATGTGGGCACCATTAGATTCATTATGTGGGCACCATTAGATACATCATGTGGGCACCATTAGATACATCATGTGGGCACCATTAGATACATAATGTGGGCACCATTAGAGATACATCATGTGGGCACCATTAGAGATACATCATGTGGGCACCATTAGAGATACATCATGTGGGCACCATTAGAGATACATCATGTGGGCACCATTAGAGATACATCATGTGGGCACCATTAGATACATCATGAGGGCACCATTAGAGATACATCATGTGGGCACCATTAGATACATCATGTGGGCACCATAAAAGATACATCATGTGGGCACCATTAGATACATCATGTGGGCACCATTAGATACACCATGTTGGCACCATTAGAGATACGTCATGTGGGCACCATTAGATACATCATGTTGGCACAATTAGATACATCATGAGGGCACCATTAGAGATACATCATGTGGGCACCATTAGATACATCATGTGGGCACCATTAGATACATCATGTGGGCACCATTAGATTCATTATGTGGGCACCATTAGATACATCATGTGGGCACCATTAGATACATCATGTGGGCACCATTAGAGATACATCATGTGGGCACCATTAGAGATACATCAGGTGGGCACCATTAGAGATACATCATGTGGGCACCATTAAATACATCATGTGGGCACCATTAGATACATCATGTGGGCACCATTAGAGATACATCATGTGGGCACAATTAGAGATACATCATGTGGGCACCATTAGAGATACATCATGTGGGCACCATTAGATACATCATGTGGGCACAATTAGAGATACATCATGTAGGCACCATTAGATACATCATGTGGGCACCATTAGATACATCATGTGGGCACCATTAGAGATACATCATGTGGGCACCATTAGAGATACATCATGTGGGCACCATTAGAGATACATCATGTGGGCACCATTAGATATATCATGTGGGCACCATTAGATACATAATGTGGGCACCATTAGATACATCATGTGGGCACCATTAGATACATCATGTGGGCACCATTAGAGATACATCATGTGGGCACCATTAGAGATACATCAGGTGGGCACCATTAGAGATACATCATGTGGGCACCATTAAATACATCATGTGGGCACCATTAGATACATCATGTGGGCACCATTAGAGATACATCATGTGGGCACAATTAGAGATACATCATGTGGGCACCATTAGAGATACATCATGTGGGCACCATTAGATACATCATGTGGGCACAATTAGAGATACATCATGTAGGCACCATTAGATACATCATGTGGGCACCATTAGATACATCATGTGGGCACCATTAGAGATACATCATGTGGGCACCATTAGAGATACATCATGTGGGCACCATTAGAGATACATCATGTGGGCACCATTAGATACATCATGTGGGCACAATTAGAGATACATCATGTAGGCACCATTAGATACATCATGTGGGCACCATTAGATACATCATGTGGGCACCATTAGATTCATTATGTGGGCACCATTAGATACATCATGTGGGCACCATTAGATACATCATGTGGGCACCATTAGATACATAATGTGGGCACCATTAGAGATACATCATGTGGGCACCATTAGAGATACATCATGTGGGCACCATTAGAGATACATCATGTGGGCACCATTAGAGATACATCATGTGGGCACCATTAGAGATACATCATGTGGGCACCATTAGATACATCATGAGGGCACCATTAGAGATACATCATGTGGGCACCATTAGATACATCATGTGGGCACCATAAAAGATACATCATGTGGGCACCATTAGATACATCATGTGGGCACCATTAGATACACCATGTTGGCACCATTAGAGATACGTCATGTGGGCACCATTAGATACATCATGTTGGCACAATTAGATACATCATGAGGGCACCATTAGAGATACATCATGTGGGCACCATTAGATACATCATGTGGGCACCATTAGATACATCATGTGGGCACCATTAGATTCATTATGTGGGCACCATTAGATACATCATGTGGGCACCATTAGATACATCATGTGGGCACCATTAGATACATAATGTGGGCACCATTAGAGATACATCATGTGGGCACCATTAGAGATACATCATGTGGGCACCATTAGAGATACATCATGTGGGCACCATTAGAGATACATCATGTGGGCACCATTAGAGATACATCATGTGGGCACCATTAGATACATCATGAGGGCACCATTAGAGATTCATCATGTGGGCACCATTAGATACATCATGTGGGCACCATAAAATATACATCATGTGGGCACCATTAGAGATACGTCATGTGGGCACCATTAGATACATCATGTTGGCACCATTAGAGATACGTCATGTGGGCACCATTAGATACATCATGTTGGCACAATTACATACATCATGAGGGCACCATTAGAGATACATCATGTGGGCACCATTAGAGATACATCATGTGGGCAACATTAGATACATCATGAGGGCACCATTAGAGATACATCATGTGGGCACCATTAGAGATACATCATGTGGGCACCATTAGAGATACATCATGTGGGCACCATTAGAGATACATCATGTGGGCACCATTAGATACATCATGTAGGCACCATTAGATACATAATGTGGGCACCATTAGATACATCATGTGTGCACCACTAGATACATCATGTGGGCACCATTAGAGGTACATCATGTGTGCACCATTAGAGATACATCATGTGGGCACCATTAGATACATCATGAGGGCACCATTAGAGATACATCATGTGGGCACCATTAGAGATACATCATGTGGGCACCATTAGAGATACATCATGTGGGAACCATTAGATACATCATGTGGGCACCATTAGAGATACATCATGTGGGCACCATTAGATACATCATGTGGGCAACATTAGAGATACATCATGTGGGCAACATTAGAGATACATCATGTGGGCACCATTAGAGATACATCATGTGGGCACCATTAGAGATACATCATGTGGGAACCATTAGATACATCATGTGGGCACCATTAGAGATACATAATGTGGGAACCATTAGAGACACATCATGTGGGCACCATTAGAGATACATCATGTGGGCACCATTAGAGATACATCATGTGGGAACCATTAGATACATCATGTGGGCACCATTAGAGATACATCATGTGGGCACCATTAGAGATGCATCATGTGGGCACCATTAGAGATACATCATGTGGGCACCATTTGAGATACATCATGTGGGCACCATTAGAGATACATCATCTGGGCACCATTAGAGATACATCATGTGGGCACCATTAGATACATCATGTAGGCACCATTAGATACATCATGTAGGCACCATTAGATACATAATGTGGGCACCATTAGATACATCATGTGGGCACCATTAGATACATCATGAGGGCACCATTAGATACATCATGTGGGCACCATTAGAGATACATCATGTGGGCACCATTAGAGATACATCATGTGGGAAATTAGATACATCATGTGGGCACCATTAGAGATACATCATGTGGGCACCATTAGATACATCATGTGGGCAACATTAGAGATACATCATGTGGGCACCATTAGAGATACATCATGTGGGCACCATTAGAGATACATCATGTGGGAACCATTAGATACATAATGTGGGCACCATTAGAGATACATAATGTGGGAACCATTAGAGATACATCATGTGGGCACCATTAGAGATACATCATGTGGGCACCATTAGAGATACATCATGTGGGAACCATTAGATACATCATGTGGGCACCATTAGAGATACATCATGTGGGCACCATTAGAGATACATCATGTGGGAACCATTAGATACATCATGTGGGCACCATTAGAGATACATCATGTGGGAACAATTAGATACATCATGTGGGCACCATTAGAGATACATAATGTGGGCACCATTAGATACATCATGTTGGCACCATTAGAGATATACCATGTGGGCACCATTAGATACATCATGAGGGCACAATTAGAGATACATGATGTGGGCACCATTAGAGATACATCATGTGGGCACCATTAGAGATACATCATGTGGGAACCATTAGATACATCATGTGGGCACCATTAGAGATACATCATGTGGGAACAATTAGATACATCATGTGGGCACCATTAGAGATACATAATGTGGGCACCATTAGATACATCATGTTGGCACCATTAGAGATATATCATGTGGGCACCATTAGATACATCATGAGGGCACAATTAGAGATACATGATGTGGGCACCATTAGAGATACATCATGTGGGCACCATTAGATACATGATGTGGGCACCATTAGAGATACATCATGTGGGCACCATTAGATACATAATGTGGGCAACATTAGATACATCATGTAGGCACCATTAGAGATACATCATGTGGGCACCATTAGATATATCATGTGGGCACCATTAGATACATCATGTGGGCACCATTAGATACATCATCTGGGCACCATTAGATTCATTATGTGGGCACCATTAAATACATCATGTGGGCACCATTAGATACATCATGTGGGCACCATTAGAGATACATCATCTGGGCACCATTAGAGATACATCATGTGGGCACCATTATATACATCATGTAGGCACCATTAGATACATCATGTGGGCACCATTAGATACATCATGTGGGCACCATTAGATTCATTATGTGGGCACCATTAGATACATCATGTGGGCACCATTAGATACATCATGTGGGCACCATTAGATACATCATGTGGGCACCATTAGAGATACATCATGTGGGCACCATTAGAGATACATCATGTGGGCACCATTAGATACATCATGTGGGCACCATTAGAGATACATAATGTGGGAACAATTAGATACATCATGTGGGCACCATTAGAGATACATCATGTGGGCACCATTAGATACATAATGTGGGCACCATTAGATACATCATGAGGGCACCATTAGAGATACATCATGATGGCACCATTAGAGATACATAATGTGGGCACCATTAGAGATACATAATGTGGGCACCATTAGATACATCATGTGGGCACCATTAGAGATACATCATGTGGGAACCATTAGAGATACATCATGTGGGCACCATTAGAGATACATCATGTGGGAACCATTAGAGATGCATCATGTGGGCACCATTAGAGATACATCATGTGGGCACCATTAGAGATACATCATGTGGGCACCATTAGAGATACATCATGTGGGAACCATTAGATACATCATGTGGGCACCATTAGAGATACATCATGTGGGAACAATTAGATACATCATGTGGGAACCATTAGAGATGCATCATGTGGGTACCATTAGAGATACATCATGTGGGCACCATTAGAGATACATCATGTGGGCACCATTAGAGATACATCATGTGGGCACCATTAGAGATATATCATGTGGGCACCATTAGATACATCTTGAGGGCACAATTAGAGATACATGATGTGGGCACCATTAGAGACATCATGTGGGCACCATTAGATACATGATGTGGGCACCATTAGAGATACATGTGGGCACCATTAGATACATCATGTGGGCAACATTACATACATCATGTAGGCACCATTAGAGATACATCATGTGGGCACCATTAGATATATCATGTGGGCACCATTAGAGATACATCATGTTGGCACCATTAGATACATCAAGTGGCCACCATTAGAGATACATCATGTGGGCACCATTAGAGATACATCATGTGGGCACCATTAGATACATCATGTGGGCACCATTAGAGATATATCATGTGGGCACCATTAGATACATCATGAGGGCACAATTAGAGATACATGATGTGGGCACCATTAGAGATACATCATGTGGGCACCATTAGATACATGATGTGGGCACCATTAGAGATGCATGTGGGCACCATTAGATACATCATGTGGGCAACATTACATACATCATGTAGGCACCATTAGAGATACATCATGTGGGCACCATTAGATACATCATGTGGGCACCATTAGATTCATCATGTGGGCACCATTAGATTCATTATGTGGGCACCATTAGATACATCATGTGGGCACCATTAGATACATCATGTTGGCACCATTAGATACATCAAGTGGCCACCATTAGAGATACATCATGTGGGCACCATTAGAGATACATCATGTGGGCACCATTAGATACATCATGTGGGCACCATTAGATTCATCATGTGGGCACCATTAGAGATACATCATGTGGGCACCATTAGAGATACATCATGTGGGAACCATTAGATACATCATGTGGGCACCATTAGAGATACATCATGTGGGAACAATTAGATACATCATGTGGGAACCATTAGAGATGCATCATGTGGGTACCATTAGAGATACATCATGTGGGCACCATTAGATATACATCATGTGGGCACCATTAGAGATACATCATGTGGGCACCATTAGAGATATATCATGTGGGCACCATTAGATACATCATGAGGGCACAATTAGAGATACATGATGTGGGCACCATTAGAGATACATCATGTGGGCACCATTAGATACATGATGTGGGCACCATTAGAGATACATGTGGGCACCATTAGATACATCATGTGGGCAACATTACATACATCATGTAGGCACCATTAGAGATACATCATGTGGGCACCATTAGATACATCATGTGGGCACCATTAGATTCATCATGTGGGCACCATTAGATTCATTATGTGGGCACCATTAGATACATCATGTGGGCACCATTAGATACATCATGTGGGCACCATTATATACATCATGTGGGCACCATTAGAGATACATCATGTGGGCACCATTAGAGATACATCATGTGGGCACCATTAGATACATCATGTGGGCACCATTAGATACATCATGTGGGCACCATTAGATTCATTATGTGGGCACCATTAGATACATCATGTGGGCACCATTAGATACATCATGTGGGCACCATTAAAGATACATCATGTGGGCACCATTAGATACATCATGTAGGCACCATTAGATACATCATGTGGGCACCATTAGATACATCATGTGGGCACCATTAGATTCATTATGTGGGCACCATTAGATACATCATGTGGGCACCATTAGATACATCATGTGGGCACCATTAGAGATAGATCATGTGGGCACCATTAGAGATACATTATGTGGGCACCATTAGATACATCATGTGGGCACCAGGGCTCTCCTCCTCACCTGATATGACCTCCAACAGCAGCATGAGTTTCAGTCCGTCCCTGAAGTCCTCCTCGATGTTCTCGATCTGCGTTCCTGCTTTCCTCAGGTGGGAGTTACACCAGGCCGTGAACGTCTGGGGAGGAGACATGAGTTAGTTACCATGGTGTTAGTTACCATGGTGATTGTTAGCTAACCCTAACCCAGATAGGATGGTGGGAGTCTGTGAGCGTCTGGGTAGAACAGAATAGAACAGAACAGAGTAGAGTAGAGTAGAGCAGAACAATGTAGAGTAGAGTAGAACAGAGTAGAGTAGAGCAGAGTAGAGTAGAGCAGAGTAGAGCAGAGTAGAACCGAGTAGAGTAAAATAGAGTAGAGTAGAACAGAGTAGAGTAGAACAGAGTAGAGTAGAACAGAGCAGAGTAGAACAGTACAGAGCAGAGTAGAGCAGAACAATGTAGAGTAGAACAGAACAGAGCAGAGTAGAACAGTACAGAGCAGAGTAGAACAGTACAGAGCAGAGTAGAACAGTACAGAGCAGAGTAGAGCAGAACAATGTAGAGTAGAACAGAGTAGAGTAGAGCAGAATAGAGTAGAGCAGAGCAGAACAGAGTAGAGCAGAGTAGTGTAGAACAGAGTAGAGTAGAGTAGAACAGAACAGAGTAGAGCAGAACAATGTAGAGTAGAGTAGAACAGAGTAGAGCAGAACAGAACAGAACAGAGTGGAGTAGAGTAGAGCAGTGTAGAGTAGAACAGAGTAGAGTTGAGCAGTGTAGAGTAGAACAGAACAGATTAGAGCAGAACAGAGTAGAGCATAACAGAGTAGAGCAGAGTAGAGCAGAATAGAGCAGAGTAGAGTAGAACAATGTAGAGTAGAACACAGTAGAGCAGAACAGAGTAGAGTAGAGCAGACCAGAGTAGAGTAGAACAGAGTAGAACAGAGTAGAGTAGAACAGTGTAGAGTAGAACAGAGTAGAGTAGAACAGAGTAGAGTAGAACAGAGTAGAGTAGAGTAAAGTAGAGTAGAACATAGTAAAGTAGAACAGAGTAGAGTAGAACAGAGTAGAACAAAGTAGAGTAGAACAGAGTAGAGTAGAACAGAGTAGAGTAGAACAGAGTAGAGTAGAGTAAAGTAGAGTAGAACAGAGTAGAGTAGAACAGAGTAGAGTAGAACAGAGTAGAGTAGAACAGAGTAAAGTAGAGTAGAACAGAGTAGAGTAGAACAGAGTAGAGTAGAACAGAGTAGAGTAGAACAGATCAGAGTAGAACAGAGTAAAGTAGAACATAGTAGAGTAGAACACAGTAGAGTAGAACACAGTAGAGCAGAACAGAGTAGAGTAGAACAGAGTAGAGTAGCACATAGTAGAGTAGAACAGAGTAGAGTAGAACACAGTAGAGCAGAACAGAGTAGAGTAGAACAGAGTAGAGTAGCACATAGTAGAGTAGAACAGAGTAGAGTAGAACAGAGTAGAGTAGAACAGAGTAGAGTAGAGTAGAACAGAGTAGGGTAGAGTAGAACAGAGTAGAGTAGAACAGAGTATTTTTTTGATTGATTTATTTCACCTTTATTTAACCAGGTAGGCAAGTTGAGAACAAGTTCTCATTTACAATTGCGACCTGGCAGTAGAGTAGAGTAGAGTAGAACATAGTAGAGTAGAACAGAGTAGGGTAGAGTAGAGTAGAACATAGTAGAGTAGAACAGAGTAGAGTAGAGCAGAACATAGTAGAGTAGAACAGAGTAGGGTAGAGTAGAGTAGAACATAGTAGAGTAGAACAGAGTAGAGTAGAACATAGTAGAGTAGAACAGAGTAGAGTAGAACAGAGTAGAGTAGAGTAGAACAGAGTAGAGTAGAGTAGAGTAGAGCAGAGTAGAGTAGAGCAGAGTAGAACAGATTAGAGTAGAGCAGAGTAGAACAGAGTAGAGTAGAGTAGAGCAGAGTAGAGTAGAGCAGAGTAGAACAGAGTAGAGTAGAGTAGAGCAGAACAGAACAGAACAGTGAGCCTGTCTGTGTTGTAGTTGAGCTGCAGCAGCAGCTCCAGGAACGTCCCAGGCATGGCTGGCATGTTAGTAAGATAACTACCTGTTGATGGGAAACATCTGGACTGGGCCCTCCCTCACTTCCTCCCTCCATCTGCCCTTGCATCCCACCTTCCCCCTCTCTCTCCTTCTCCCTCTTCATCCTTCTATCCCTCCATCCCTCTCCCACTCTCCCTCCCTCTCTCCCACCTTCCCTCCCTCCCCCTCTCTCTCCTTCTCCATCCCTCCTTCCCTCTCTCTCCTTCTCCCTCTTCATCCCTCCTTCCCTCTCTCTCCCACCTTCCCTCCCCCTCTCTCTCCTTCTCCCTCTTCATCCCTCCTTCCCTCCCCCCTCTCTCTCCCTCTCCCTCTTCATCCCTCCTTCCCTCTCTCTCCCACCTTCCCTCCCCCCTCTCTCTCCCTCTCCCTCTTCATCCCTCCTTCCCTCTCTCTCCCACCTTCCCTCCCCCCTCTCTCAACAGCCTTCAGCTCAACACACGAACGACCAAACAGGAGCTGGCATGAGTACTAGCCCCGCCATAACACTGTGCACCCCGCTGAGAGCCAACTCTTTATGAGAACCCTGGTTAATTACACACAGGGCCCAACGGCTGGCAGGCATAAACACATACACATACGAGGTCAATCTGCAGAACTGGAGCAGAGCAGAGCAGAGCAGAGAGAGCAGAGAGACCCCAGCCTTTATGAAACCAGCAGAGCAGAGAGACCCCAGTCTTTATGAAATCAGCAGAGAGAACCCAGTCTTTATGAAACCAGCAGAACAGAGAGACACCAGTCTTTATGAAACCAGCAGAGAGACCCCAGCCTTTATGAAACCAGCAGAACAGAGAGACCCCAGTCTTTATGAAACCAGCAGAACAGAGAGACCCCAGTCTTTATGAAACCAGCAGAGCAGAGAGACCCCAGTCTTTATGAAACCAGCAGAACAGAGAGACCCCAGTCTTTATGAAACCAGCAGAGCAGAGACCCCAGTCTTTATGAAACCAGCAGAGAGACCCCAGCCTTTATGAAACCAGCAGAACAGAGAGACCCCAGTCTTTATGAAATCAGCAGAGAGACCCCAGCCTTTATGAAACCAGCAGAACAGAGAGACCCCAGTCTTTATGAAACCAGCAGAACAGAGAGACACCAGTCTTTATGAAACCAGCAGAACAGAGAGACACCAGTCTTTATGAAATCAGCAGAACAGAGAGACCCCAGTCTTTATGAAACCAGCAGAACAGAGAGACACCAGTCTTTATGAAACCAGCAGAGAGACACCAGTCTTTATGAAACCAGCAGAGAGACACCAGTCTTTATGAAACCAGCAGAGAGACCCCAGTCTTTATGAAACCAGCAGAGAGACACCAGTCTTTATGAAACCAGCAGAGAGACACCAGTCTTTATGAAACCAGCAGAACAGAGAGACACCAGTCTTTATGAAACCAGCAGAGAGACCCCAGCCTTTATGAAACCAGCAGAACAGAGAGACCCCAGTCTTTATGAAACCAGCAGAACAGAGAGACACCAGTCTTTATGAAACCAGCAGAACAGAGAGACACCAGTCTTTATGAAACCAGCAGAACAGAGAGACCCCAGTCTTTATGAAACCAGCAGAACAGAGAGACACCAGTCTTTATGAAACCAGCAGAACAGAGAGACACCAGTCTTTATGAAACCAGCAGAGAGACACCAGTCTTTATGAAACCAGCAGAGAGACCCCAGTCTTTATGAAACCAGCAGAGAGACACCAGTCTTTATGAAACCAGCAGAGAGACACCAGTCTTTATGTAACCAGCAAAACAGAGAGACACCAGTCTTTATGAAACCAGCAGAGACCCCAGCCTTTATGAAACCAGCAGAACAGAGAGACCCCAGTCTTTATGAAACCAGCAGAACAGAGAGACCCCAGTCTTTATGAAACCAGCAGAACAGAGAGACCCCATTCTTTATGAAACCAGCAGAACAGAGAGACACCAGTCTTTATGAAACCAGCAGAACAGAAAGACCCCAGTCTTTATGAAACCAGCAGAACAGAGAGACCCCAGTCTTTATGAAACCAGCAGAACAGAGAGACCCCAGTCTTTATGAACCCAGCAGAACAGAGAGACCCCAGTCTTTATGAAACCAGCAGACAGAGAGACACCAGTCTTTATGAAACCAGCAGAACAGAGAGACACCAGTCTTTTTGAAACCAGCAGAACAGAGAGACACCAGTCTTTATGAAACCAGCAGAGACCGCAGCCTTTATGAAACCAGCAGAACAGAGAGACCCCAGTCTTTATGAAACCAGCAGAACAGAGAGACACCAGTCTTTATGAAACCAGCAGAACAGAGAGACCCCAGTCTTTATGAAACCAGCAGAACAGAGAGACACCAGTCTTTATGAAACCAGCAGAACAGAGACACCAGTCTTTATGAAACCAGCAGAACAGAGAGACACCAGTCTTTATGAAACCAGAAGAACAGAGAGACACCAGTCTTTATGAAACCAGCAGAACAGAGAGACCCCAGTCTTTATGAAACCAGCAGAACAGAGAGACACCAGTCTTTATGAAACCAGCAGAACAGAGAGACACCAGTCTTTATGAAACCAGCAGAGAGACACCAGTCTTTATGAAACCAGCAGAACAGAGAGACCCCAGTCTTTATGAAATCAGCAGAGAGACCCCAGCCTTTATGAAACCAGCAGAACAGAGAGACCCCAGTCTTTATGAAACCAGCAGAACAGAGAGACACCAGTCTTTATGAAACCAGCAGAACAGAGAGACCCCAGTCTTTATGAAACCAGCAGAACAGAGAGACACCAGTCTTTATGAAACCAGCAGAGAGACACCAGTCTTTATGAAACCAGCAGAGAGACCCCAGTCTTTATGAAACCAGCAGAGAGACACCAGTCTTTATGAAACCAGCAGAGAGACCCCAGCCTTTATGAAACCAGCAGAACAGAGAGACCCCAGTCTTTATGAAACCAGCAGAACAGAGAGACACCAGTCTTTATGAAACCAGCAGAACAGAGACACCAGTCTTTATGAAACCAGCAGAACAGAGAGACCCCAGTCTTTATGAAACCAGCAGAACAGAGAGACACCAGTCTTTATGAAACCAGCAGAACAGAGAGACACCAGTCTTTATGAAACCAGCAGAGAGACACCAGTCTTTATGAAACCAGCAGAGAGACACCAGTCTTTATGAAACCAGCAGAGAGACACCAGTCTTTATGTAACCAGCAGAACAGAGAGACATCAGTCTTTATGAAACCAGCAGAGACCCCAGCCTTTATGAAACCAGCAGAACAGAGAGACCCCAGTCTTTATGAAACCAGCAGAACAGAGAGACCCCAGTCTTTATGAAACCAGCAGAACAGAGAGACACCAGTCTTTATGAAACCAGCAGAACAGAAAGACCCCAGTCTTTATGAAACCAGCAGAACAGAGAGACACCAGTCTTTAGGAAACCAGCAGAACAGAGAGACCCCAGTCTTTATGAAACCAGCAGAACAGAGAGACCCCAGTCTTTATGAAACCAGCAGAACAGAGAGAACCCAGTCTTTATGAAACCAGCAGAACAGAGAGACCCCAGTCTTTATGAAACCAGCAGAACAGAGAGACCCCAGTCTTTATGAAACCAGCAGAACAGAGAGACACCAGTCTTTATGAAACCAGCAGAACAGAGAGACACCAGTCTTTTTGAAACCAGCAGAACAGAGAGACACCAGTCTTTATGAAACCAGCAGAGACCCCAGCCTTTATGAAACCAGCAGAACAGAGAGACCCCAGTCTTTATGAAACCAGCAGAACAGAGAGACACCAGTCTTTATGAAACCAGCAGAACAGAGAGACCCCAGTCTTTATGAAACCAGCAGAACAGAGAGACACCAGTCTTTATGAAACCAGCAGAACAGAGAGACACCAGTCTTTATGAAACCAGCAGAACAGAGAGACACCAGTCTTTATGAAACCAGCAGAACAGAGAGACACCAGTCTTTATGAAACCAGCAGAACAGAGAGACCCCAGTCTTTATGAAACCAGCAGAACAGAGAGACACCAGTCTTTATGAAACCAGCAGAACAGAGAGACACCAGTCTTTATGAAACCAGCAGAGACACCAGTCTTTATGAAACCAGCAGAACAGAGAGACCAGTCTTTATGAAACCAGCAGAACAGAGAGACCAGTCTTTATGAAACCAGCAGAACAGAGACCAGTCTTTATGAAACCAGCAGAACAGAGAGACCCCAGTCTTTATGAAACCAGCAGAACAGAGAGACCCCAGTCTTTATGAAACCAGCAGAACAGAGAGACCCCAGTCTTTATGAAACCAGCAGAGAGACACCAGTCTTTATGAAACCAGCAGAACAGAGAGACCCCGGTCTTTATGAAACCAGCAGAGAGACACCAGTCTTTATGAAACCAGCAGAACAGAGAGACACCAGTCTTTATGAAACCAGCAGAGAGACACCAGTCTTTATGAAACCAGCAGAACAGAGAGACACCAGTCTTTATGAAACCAGCAGAACAGAGAGACCCCAGTCTTTATGAAACCAGCAGAGACACCAGTCTTTATGAAACCAGCAGAACAGAGAGACACCAGTCTTTATGAAACCAGCAGAGAGACACCAGTCTTTATGAACCAGCAGAACAGAGAGACACCAGTCTTTATGAAACCAGCAGAGACACCAGTCTTTATGAAACCAGCAGAGAGACAACAGTCTTTATGAAACCAGCAGAGAGACACCAGTCTTTATGAAACCAGCAGAGACACCAGTCTTTATGAAACCAGCAGAGAGACACCAGTCTTTATGAAACCAGCAGAACAGAGAGACACCAGTCTTTATGAAACCAGCAGAACAGAGAGACACCAGTCTTTATGAAACCAGCAGAACAGAGAGACCCCAGTCTTTATGAAACCAGCAGAACAGAGAGACCCCAGTCTTTATGAAACCAGCAGAACAGAGAGACACCAGTCTTTATGAAACCAGCAGAGCAGAGAGACACCAGTCTTTATGAAACCAGCAGAGACACCAGTCTTTATGAAACCAGCAGAGAGACCCCAGTCTTTATGAAACCAGCAGAACAGAGAGACACCAGTCTTTATGAAACCAGCAGAACAGAGAGACCCCAGTCTTTATGAAACCAGCAGAGCAGAGAGACACCAGTCTTTATGAAACCAGCAGAGAGACACCAGTCTTTATGAAACCAGCAGAGAGACACCAGTCTTTATGAAACCAGCAGAGAGACACCAGTCTTTATGAAACCAGCAGAACAGAGAGACCCCAGTCTTTATGAAACCAGCAGAGAGACACCAGTCTTTATGAAACCAGCAGAACAGAGAGACCCCAGTCTTTATGAAACCAGCAGAGAGACACCAGTCTTTATGAAACCAGCAGAGAGACACCAGTCTTTATGAAACCAGCAGAACAGAGAGACCCCAGTCTTTATGAAACCAGCAGAGAGACCCCAGTCTTTATGAAACCAGCAGAGAGACACCAGTCTTTATGAAACCAGCAGAACAGAGAGAGACCAGTCTTTATGAAACCAGCAGAACAGAGAGACACCAGTCTTTATGAAACCAGCAGAACAGAGAGACACCAGTCTTTATGAAACCAGCAGAGACACCAGTCTTTATGAAACCAGCAGAACAGAGAGACCAGTCTTTATGAAACCAGCAGAACAGAGAGACCAGTCTTTATGAAACCAGCAGAACAGAGACCAGTCTTTATGAAACCAGCAGAACAGAGAGACCCCAGTCTTTATGAAACCAGCAGAACAGAGAGACCCCAGTCTTTATGAAACCAGCAGAACAGAGAGACCCCAGTCTTTATGAAACCAGCAGAGAGACACCAGTCTTTATGAAACCAGCAGAACAGAGAGACCCCGGTCTTTATGAAACCAGCAGAGAGACACCAGTCTTTATGAAACCAGCAGAACAGAGAGACACCAGTCTTTATGAAACCAGCAGAGAGACACCAGTCTTTATGAAACCAGCAGAACAGAGAGACACCAGTCTTTATGAAACCAGCAGAACAGAGAGACCCCAGTCTTTATGAAACCAGCAGAGACACCAGTCTTTATGAAACCAGCAGAACAGAGAGACACCAGTCTTTATGAAACCAGCAGAGAGACACCAGTCTTTATGAACCAGCAGAACAGAGAGACACCAGTCTTTATGAAACCAGCAGAGACACCAGTCTTTATGAAACCAGCAGAGAGACAACAGTCTTTATGAAACCAGCAGAGAGACACCAGTCTTTATGAAACCAGCAGAGACACCAGTCTTTATGAAACCAGCAGAGAGACACCAGTCTTTATGAAACCAGCAGAACAGAGAGACACCAGTCTTTATGAAACCAGCAGAACAGAGAGACACCAGTCTTTATGAAACCAGCAGAACAGAGAGACCCCAGTCTTTATGAAACCAGCAGAACAGAGAGACCCCAGTCTTTATGAAACCAGCAGAACAGAGAGACACCAGTCTTTATGAAACCAGCAGAGCAGAGAGACACCAGTCTTTATGAAACCAGCAGAGACACCAGTCTTTATGAAACCAGCAGAGAGACCCCAGTCTTTATGAAACCAGCAGAACAGAGAGACACCAGTCTTTATGAAACCAGCAGAACAGAGAGACCCCAGTCTTTATGAAACCAGCAGAGCAGAGAGACACCAGTCTTTATGAAACCAGCAGAGAGACACCAGTCTTTATGAAACCAGCAGAGAGACACCAGTCTTTATGAAACCAGCAGAGAGACACCAGTCTTTATGAAACCAGCAGAACAGAGAGACCCCAGTCTTTATGAAACCAGCAGAGAGACACCAGTCTTTATGAAACCAGCAGAACAGAGAGACCCCAGTCTTTATGAAACCAGCAGAGAGACACCAGTCTTTATGAAACCAGCAGAGAGACACCAGTCTTTATGAAACCAGCAGAACAGAGAGACCCCAGTCTTTATGAAACCAGCAGAGAGACCCCAGTCTTTATGAAACCAGCAGAGAGACACCAGTCTTTATGAAACCAGCAGAACAGAGAGACACCAGTCTTTATGAAACCAGCAGAACCAGTCTTTATGAAACCAGCAGAGAGACCCCAGTCTTTATGAAACCAGCAGAACAGAGAGACCCCAGTCTTTATGAAACCAGCAGAGAGACACCAGTCTTTATGAAACCAGCAGAACAGAGAGACCCCAGTCTTTATGAAACCAGCAGAACAGAGAGACACCAGTCTTTATGAAACCAGCAGAACAGAGAGACCCCAGTCTTTATGAAACCAGCAGAACAGAGAGACACCAGTCTTTATGAAACCAGCAGAACCAGCCTGTGACATGTGTTCCATAGAAGAGGAAAAGCCACTTGAAAGCCCTGGTGGCTGGTGAGCTGGCTGGTTGGGAGTGGACCTCACTTCAACAGAAAGGGAGTGGCTAATTATAACATATAGCCTATCCATAAAAGGATGTGGTAGGGCTAAGAACAGGTTTCAGATGCGTGTGTGTGTTGGGGAGAATGTGTCAACATCACACGGCTGTGCTGGGAGCAGCTAACCAACCAAGCAATCAAACCAAACCCAGCTCCTCTGGAGAAAGAGAGGAGCAGCGGCATGGACAGTCACTGAAGATGTCAACTAATGTAAAAGGAGAAGCCACTGGAGAGGCTGTGTCCTATGTTGACGTACAGAGAGCTATGCTACTACTGAGCAGCTTGCTACTACTTCTGAGCAACTGCTACAAAGACTTGTCTGTAGCCTGCTGCCTTCCTCAAGCTTCACCAGCCATCTCTCTCTCTTTTCCTCTGTCTCTCTCCCCCTCTCGCCCTGCTGCACCTCTGTCTCTCTCCCCCTCTCGCCCTGCACCTCTGTCTCTCTCCTCCTCTCACCCTGCACCTCTGTCTCTCTCCCCCTCTCGCCCTGCACCTCTGTCTCTCTCCCCCTCTCGCCCTGCACCTCTGTCTCTCTCCCCCTCTCGCCCTGCACCTCTGTCTCTCTCCCCCGCTCCCTCTCCCCCTCCCCCACTGTAGGTCACTCAGGCCGTTTGGCAGCAGCAACAGACATCAAACCACCCCTGGCCTGGCAGCCATCCTCACGATCACATGACTGAGTGTTTTGGTCAGCGTTCTCCTGGCCTGACGGTGCAGTTGGTTCAAAGGGCCGTCCAGCTGGGCTGGTTGAGGCCTTATCCTCCACGGGGTGCAGAGAGAACAGTAGTATCTATATAGACCCTTTTGGTTCTTTGAGGTTCTATATAGACCCTTTTGGTTCTTTGAGGTTCTATATAGACCCTTTTGGTTCTTTGAGGTTCTATATAGACCCTTTTGGTTCTTTGAGGTTCTATATAGACCCTTTTGGTTCTTTGAGGTTCTATAAAGACCCTTTTGGTTCTTTGGATGAGATTAAAAGAATCCATTCCAAAAAAGGTTCTATATGCGAAGGCCAAGAACCTTGAGGGTTCTACCCCAGAGAGTAATGGGGATTTTAGAAAACAACAGCTAACAAAACCTAACCCAGTCACATCGAACTCTGAAATGGCAGATAACGAGCTCCCTTTTCATTAGTTTTATTTGTTTCACATTGACATTTCTATCCATATTAACGATGCTGCTGCATGAGCAGAAAAATGGCTAACTGATTAACGACAACGTTAACTCTACTATATCAGGAGGGGGGGGGGGGGGGGGGGGGGGGTCGAATTCATATATGTTTCAGCATCGTTGCCGAGGCCCGGATATGCATATCGAAAGGTTCATACAAGCCTGCGCTGTTGCAAAAGAAATGCTAGCTAGTAGCACAGGGAAATAATGTGTTGAATAAAAGCATAGGGGTTCTATATATCAAAGGGATTCTATATATCAAAGGGGTTCTATATGTCAAAGGGATTCTATATATCAAAGGGATTCTATATATCAAAGGGATTCTATATATCAAAGGGATTCTATATATCAAAGGGATTCTATATATCAAATGGGTTCTATATATCAAAGGGGTTCTATATATTTAAGGGGTTCTATATATCAAAGGGATTCTATATATCAAAGGGGTTCTATATATCAAAGGGATTATATATGTCAAAGGGGTTCTATATATCAAAGGGATTCTATATATCAAAGGGATTCTATATATCAAAGGGATTATATATATCAAAGGGGTTCTATATATCAAATGGGTTCTATGTAGTTCTATATATATCAAAGGATTTCTAAACAGTTATATATACCAAAGTAGTTATATATATAGTAATATCTATCAAAGGGGTTCTATTTATCAAATGGGTTCTACATACCAAAGTAGTTATACATAGTTCTATATACCAAATGGGTTCTATGTAGTTCTATATATATAAAATTAGTTCTATACATCAAAGTAGTTATATATAGTTATATCTATCAAAGTAGTTAGAAATAGTTCTATATACCAAAGGGGTTCTATATAGTTCTATATACCAAAGGGGTTCTATATAGTTCTATATACCAAAGGGGTTCTATATAGTTCTATCTATCAAAGGGGTTCTATATAGTTCTATCTATCAAAGGGGTTCTATATAGTTCTATCTATCAAAGGGGTTCTATATAGTTCTATCTATCAAAGGGGTTCTATATAGTTAAGTAGTTATATATACACTGCTCAAAAAAATAAAGGGAACACTAAAATAACACATCCTAGATCTGAATGAATGAAATATTTTTATTAAATACTTTTTTCTTTATATAGTTGAATGTGCTGACAACAAAATTACACAAAAATGATCAATGGAAATCAAATTTATCAACCCATGGAGGTCTGGATTTGGAGTCACACTCAAAATTAAAGTGGAAAACCACACTACAGGCTGATCCAACTTTGGTGTAATGTCCAAGTCAAAATGAGGCTCAGTAGTGTGTGGCCTCCATGTGCCTGTATGACCTCCCTACAACGCCTGGGCATGCTCCTGATGAGGTGGCGGATGGTCTCCTGAGGGATCTCCTCCCAGACCTGGACTAAAGCATCCGCCAACTCCTGAACAGTCTGTGGTGCAACGTGGCGTTGGTGGATGGAGCGAGACATGATGTCCCAGATGTGCTCAATTGGATTCAGGTCTGGGGAACGGGCGGGCCAGTCCATAGCATCAATGCCTTCCTCTTGCAGAAACTGCTGACAGACTCCAGCCACATGAGGTCTAGCATTGTCTTGCATTAGGAGGAACCCAGGGCCAACCGCACCAGCATATGGTCTCACAAGGGGTCTGAGGATCTCATCTCGGCACCTAATGGCAGTCAGGCTACCTCTGGCGAGCACATGGAGGGCTGTGTGGCCCCCCAAAGAAATGCCACCCCACACCATGACTGACCCACCGCCAAACCGGCCATGCTGGAGGATGTTGCAGGCAGCAGAACATTCTCCACGGCGTCTCCAGACTCTGTCACATCTGTCACATGTGCTCAGTGTGAACCTGCTTTCATCTGTGAAGAGCACAGGGCGCCAGTGGCGAATTTGCCAATCTTGGTGTTCTCTGGCAAATGCCAAATGTCCTGCACGATGTTGGGCTGTAAGCACAACCCCCATCTGTGGATGTCGGGCCCTCATACCACCCTCATGAAGTCTGTTTCTGACCGTTTGAGCAGACACATGCACATTTATGGCCTGCTGGAGGTCATTTTGCAGGACTCTGGCAGTGCTCTTCCTGCTCCTCCTTGAACAAAGGCGGAGGTAGCGGTCCTGCTGCTGGGTTGTTGCCCTCCTACGGCCTCCTCCACGTCTCCTGATGTACTGGCCTGTCTCCTGGTAGCGCCTCCATGCTATGGACACTACGCTGACAGACACAGCAAACCTTCTTGCCACAGCTCGCATTGATGTGCGATCCTGGATGAGCTGAACTACCTGAGCCACTTGTGTGGGTTGTAGACTCAGTCTCATGCTCCCACTAGAGTGAAAGCACCGCCAGCATTCAAAAGTGACCAAAACATCAGCCAGGAAGCATAGGAACTGAGAAGTGGTCTGTGGTCTCCACCTGCAGAACCACTCCTTTATTGGGGGGTGTCTTGCTACTTGCCTATAATTTCCACCTGTTGTCTATTCCATTTGCACAACAGCATGTGAAATGTATTGTCAATCAGTGTTGCTTCCTAAGTGGACAGTTTGATTTCACAGAAGTGTGATTGACTTGGAGTTACATTGTGTTGTTTAAGTGTTCCCTTTATGTTTTGGAGCAGTGTAGTGGAGCAGTGTGTTCCCTTTATGTTTTGGAGCAGTGTAGTGGAGCAGTGTGTTCCCTTTATGTTTTGGAGCAGTGTAGTGGAGCAGTGTGTTCCCTTTATGTTTTGGAGCAGTATAGTTACTGTATATTTATCAAAGTAGTTATATATAGTTATATCTATCAAAGGGGTTCTATATATCAAAGGGGTTCTATATATCAAAGGGGTTCTATATATCAAAGGGGTTCTATATATCAAAGGGGTTCTATATATCAAAGGGGTTCTATATATCAAAGGGGTTCTATATATCAAATCTCCCACTCCAGTGCTAATGTGGTGGGTAATGTGGTGGGTAATGTGATGGGTAATGTGATGGATAATGTGATGGGTAATGTGATGGGTAAAATGATGGATAATGTGATGGGTAATGCTGTGGGTAGTGTGGTGGGTAATGTGATGGGTAATGTTGTGGGTAGTGTGGTGGGTAATGTGATGGGTAGTGTGATGGGCAATGTTGTGGGTAGTGTGGTGGGTAATGTGATGGGTAATGTTGTGGGTAGTGTGGTGGGTAATGTGATGGGTAGTGTGATGGGCAATGTTGTGGGTAATGTGATGGATAATGTGGTGGGTAATGTTGTGGGTAATGTGGTGGGTAATGTTGTGGGTAGTGTGGTGTGTAATGTGATGGGTAGTGTCATGGGCAATGTTGTGGGTAATGTGGGGGGTAATGTGGTGGGTAATGTGAAGGGTAATGTAATGGGTAATGTGATGGGTAATGTGATGGATAAAGTGATGGGCAATGTTGTGGGTAGTGTGGTGGGTAATGTGATGGGTAATGTGATGGATAAAGTGATGGATAAAGTGATGGGCAATGTTGTGGGTAATGTTGTGGGTAGTGTGGTGGGTAATGTGACGGGTAATGTTGTGGGTAATGTGATGGGTAATGCTGTGGGTAGTGTTGTGGGTAATGTGGCGGGTAGTGTTGTGGGTAATGTGATGGATAATGTTGTGGGTAATGTTGTGGGTAATGTGGCGGGTAGTGTTGTGGGTAATGTGGTAGGTAATGTTGTGGGTAATGTAGTGGGTAATGTGATGGGTAATGTGATGGACTGTCCACTGTAGCCCTGGAGGTCCATCCGTCTGTAGTAATCGCAACACAAGGTGCTGTGGTTGATGAAGCGTGGGGATACAGGTGAGAGAGACTGGCTTGTGGTTGATGAAGCGTGGGGATACAGGTGAGAGAGACTGGCTTGTGGTTGATGAAGCGTGGAGATACAGGTGAGAGAGACTGGCTTGTGGTTGATGAAGCGTGGAGATACAGGTGAGAGAGACTGGCTTGTGTTTGATGAAGCGTGGGGATACAGGTGAGAGAGACTGGCTTGTGGTTGATGAAGCGTGGGGATACAGGTGAGAGAGACTGGCTTGTGGTTGATGAAGCGTGGGGATACAGGTGAGAGAGACTGGCTTGTGGTTGATGAAGCGTGGGGATACAGGTGAGAGAGACTGGCTTGTGGTTGATGAAGCGTGGGGATACAGGTGAGAGAGACTGGCTTGTGGTTGATGAAGCGTGGGGATACAGGTGAGAGAGACTGGCTTGTGGTTGATGAAGCGTGGGGATACAGGTGAGAGAGACTGGCTTGTGGTTGATGAAGCGTGGGGATACAGGTGAGAGAGACTGGCTTGTGGTTGATGAAGCGTGGGGATACAGGTGAGAGAGACTGGCTTGTGGTTGATGAAGCGTGGGGATACAGGTGAGAGAGACTGGCTTGTGGTTGATGAAGCGTGGGGATACAGGTGAGAGAGACTGGCTTGTGGTTGATGAAGCGTGGGGATACAGGTGAGAGAGACTGGCTTGTGGTTGATGAAGCGTGGGGATACAGGTGAGAGAGACTGGCTTGTGGTTGATGAAGCGTGGGGATACAGGTGAGAGAGACTGGCTTGTGGTTGATGAAGCGTGGGGATACAGGTGAGAGAGACTGGCGTGTGGTTGATGAAGCGTGGGGATACAGGTGAGAGAGACTGGCTTGTGGTTGATGAAGCGTGGGGATACAGGTGAGAGAGACTGGCTTGTGGTTGATGAAGCATGGGGATACAGGTGAGAGAGACTGGCTTGTGGTTGATGAAGCGTGGGGATACAGGTGAGAGAGACTGGCTTGTGGTTGATGAAGCGTGGGGATACAGGTGAGAGAGACTGGCTTGTGGTTGATGAAGCGTGGGGATACAGGTGAGAGAGACTGGCTTGTGGTTGATGAAGCATGGGGATACAGGTGAGAGAGACTGGCTTGTGGTTGATGAAGCGTGGGGATACAGGTGAGAGAGACTGGCTTGTGGTTGTACATTTAATTTTCTCAGTCAACTGACCTGGTAAATTAAGGGTTAAATAAAAACATTTAAAAAATTGAAAGTACAGCTGGGACGTCCAAACTCTGACATTACCCTACCGAAGTTAAAATGTTAAATGTTTAAGGTAAGGTAAGGGTTATGTTTAATGTAAGGGTAGGAGTTAAAGTTAGGGTAAGAGTTAAGGTTAGGGTAAGAGTTAAAGTTAGGGTAAGAGTTAAGGTTAGGGTAAGAGTTAAGGTTAGGGTAAGAGTTAAGGTAAGAGTTAAGGTTAGGGTAAGAGTTAAAGTTAGGGTAAGAGTTAAAGTTAGGGTAAGAGTTAAGTTAAGGGACTTCCCAAGGATCCCAGATAGTAGGAACCCTCAGGAGAGGCTTAGCCACAACAACTTTGTATTTTTTCAGACTGGACTCAGCAGTACTTCCACACATGACCCCTGACCCCTTCACAATACAACTATATTAGGAACCACCAGCAGATGTGTCACCACTTACAGAAACCAGCACAGGGTTAGTTTCACACATTACAAACTTAATTTCAGTTCAGTGAGATCTCATTTTATTTTACCAGGCAAGTCATTTAAGAACAAATTCTTATTTACAATGACGGCCTAGGAACAGTGGGTTAACTGCCTGTTCAGGGGCAGAACGACAGATTTGTACCTTGTCAGCTCGGGTATATGAACTTGCAACCTTCCGGTTACTAGTCCAACGCTCTAACCACTAGGCTACCCTGGCGTCCCTTGAGTTGGTTGGTTTCACCAGAAACAACAACAGGAGTGAACAATAGAAGCTTCACATGTTTTTGTTTTTTTCAGTAAGAACAAACAAATAACTAAAAGTTCAACATTTTCCATCATTGTGGCCGGGCATGTTGCTACTTAAACCAGATCCATGTTGACCTCCATTACCTGACATCTGACACCCGCCACCTCCTGTCCTCCAATCACAGCTATAGTCTACAAACCAGCTTCACAAAATCACACGTCTATAGGACAATTACCTTGAGCAGCATAGAGACAGACTGCCAGCTCTAACAGACACAGGGGAGGGATATGGAGATGGAGTCATGAATGCCCACACTGACAGCTCTAACCCCTGTACCCAGAACAGTTCTTCACCCTAACACCCACACTGACAGCTCTAACCCCTGTACCCAGAACAGTTCTTCACCCTAACACCCACACTGACAGCTCTAACCCCTGTACCCAGAACAGTTCTTCACCCTAACACCCACACTGACAGCTCTAATTCCTGTACCCAGAACAGTTCTTCACCCTAACACCCACACTGACAGCTCTAACCCCTGTACCCAGAACAGTTCTTCACCATAACACCCACACTGACAGCTCTAACCCCTGTACCCAGAACAGTTCTTCACCCTAACACCCACACTGACAGCTCTAACCCCTGTACCCAGAACAGTTCTTCACCCTAACACCCACACTGACAGCTCTAACCCCTGTACCCAGAACAGTTCTTCACTATCTAGAATCCAGCTAGAAAACCCTTGCCAGCACTTTACACAGACACAGAGCCTGGCTGGCTACCCAAGGGCCCTCACAACACCACCGCAGTGGAGCAGCGCACACACACACACACACACACACACACACACACACTTCCCTGTTGCTGTTTCAGATCAGCAGCCATAAGAACTGGAGCATAAAATAATGGAGAGGATGGTTGGTCTGAGGAGGTGAATGTAGAGGACTGGGTGGTCTGAGGAGGTGATGGTAGAGGACTGGGTGGTCTGAGGAGGTGATGGTAGAGGAGGTGATGGTAGAGGAGGTGATTGGGTGGTCTGAGGAGGTGATGGTAGAGGACTGGGTGGTCTGAGGAAGTGATGGTAGAGGAGGTGATGGTAGAGGAGGTGATTGGGTGGTCTGAGGAGGTGATGGTAGAGGAGGTGAGGGCTGGGTGGTCTGAGGAGGTGATGGTAGAGGAGGTGATTGTAGAGAGCTGGGTGGTCTGAGGTGATGGTAGAGGAGGTGATGGTTGAGAGCTGGGTGGTCTGAGGTGGTGATTGTAGAGGAGGTGAGGGCTGGGTGGTCTGAGGAGCTGATTGTAGAGGAGGTGAGGGCTGGGTGGTCTGAGGAGGTGATGGTAGAGGAGGTGAGGGCTGGGTGGTCTGAGGTGGTGATGGTAGAGGAGGTGAGGGCTGGGAGGTCTGAGGAGGTGATGGTAGAGGAGGTGAGGGCTGGGTGGTCTGAGGAGGTGATTGTAGAGGAGGTGATGGTAGAGAAGGTGATGGCTGGGTGGTCTGAGGAGATGATTGTAGAGGAGGTGTTGGTAGAGGAGGTGATGTAGAGGAGGTGATTGTAGAGGAGGTGATGGTAGAGGAGGTGAGGGCTGGGTGGTCTGAGGAGGTGATTGTAGAGGAGGTGATTGTAGAGGGCTGGGAGGTCTGAGGAGGTGATTGTAGAGGGCTGGGTGGTCTGAGGAGGTGAATGTAGAGGGCTGGGTGGTCTGAGGAGGTGTTTGTAGAGGAGGTGATTGTAGAGGAAGTGATTGTTGAGGGCTGAGTGGTCTGAGGAGGTGATTGTAGAGGGCTGGGTGGTCTGAGGAGGTGATTGTAGAGGGCTGGGTGGTCTGAGGAGGTGATTGTAGAGGGCTGGGTGATCTGAGGAGGTGTTTGTAGAGGAGGTGATTGTAGAGGAGGTGATTGTAGAGGGCTGGGTGGTCTGAGGAGGTGATTGTAGAGGGCTGGGAGGTCTGAGGAGGTGATTGTAGAGGACTGGGTGGTCTGAGGAGGTGATTGTAGAGGAGGTGATGGTAGAGGGCTGGGTGGTCTGAGGAGGTGTTTGTCGAGGAGGTGATGGTAGAGGGCTGGGTGGTCTGAGGAGGTATTTGTAGAGGAGGTGATGGTAGAGGGCTGGGTGGTCTGAGGAGGTGTTTGTAGAGGAGGTGATGGTAGAGGGCTGGGTGGTCTGAGGAGGTGATTGTAGAGGTTTGGGTGGTCTGAGGAGGTGATTGTAGAGGGCTGGGTGGTCTGAGGAGGTGATTGGAGAGGACTGGGTGGTCTGAGGAGATGTTTGTAGAGGAGGTGATTGTAGAGGAGGTGATGGTAGAGTAGGTGATTGTAGAGGGGGTGATTGTAGAGGAGGTGATTGTAGAGGAGGAGATGGCAGAGGGCTGGGTGGTCTGAGGTGATTGTAGAGGAGGTGTTGGTAGAGGAGGTGTTTGTAGAGGAGGTGATTGTAGAGGAGGTGATTGTAGAGGAGGAGATTATAGAGGGCTGGGTCGACTGAGGAGGTGATTGTAGAGTGCTGGGTGGTCTGATGAGGTGATTGTAGAGGAGGTGTTGGTAGAGGAGGTGTTTGTAGAGGAGGTGATTGTAGAGGAGGTGATAGTAGAGGAGGTGATGGTAGAGGGCTGGGTGGTCTGAGGAGGTGATGGTAGAGGGCTGGGTGGTCTGAGGAGGTGATTGTAGAGGATGTGTTGGTAGAGGTGTTTGTAGAGGAGGTGATGGTAGAGGAGGTGATAGTAGAGGAGGTGATGGTAGAGGGCTGGGTGGTCTGAGGAGGTGATGGTAGAGGGCTGGGTGGTCTGAGGAGGTGATGGTAGAGGGCTGGGTGGTCTGAGGAGGTGATGGTAGAGGGCTGGGTGGTCTGAGGAGGTGTTTTTAGAGGGCTGGGTGGTCTGAGGAGGTGATTGTAGAGTGCTGGGTGGTCTGAGGAGGTGTTTGTAGAGGAGGTGATTGTAGAGGAAGTGATTGTTGAGGGCTGGGTGGTCTGAGGAGGTGATTGTAGAGGGCTGGGTGGTCTGAGGAGGTGATTGTAGAGGGCTGGGTGGTCTGAGGAGGTGATTGTAGAGGGCTGGGTGGTCTGAGGAGGTGATTGTAGAGGGCTGGGTGATCTGAGGAGGTGTTTGTAGAGGAGGTGATTGTAGAGGAGGTGATTGTAGAGGGCTGGGTGGTCTGAGGAGGTGATGGTAGAGGGCTGGGTGGTCTGGGGAGGTGATTGTAGAGGGCTGGGAGGTCTGAGGAGGTGATTGTAGAGGACTGGGTGGTCTGAGGAGGTGATTGTAGAGGAGGTGATGGTAGAGGGCTGGGTGGTCTGAGGAGGTGTTTGTAGAGGAGGTGATTTTATTTTATTTATTTATTTATTTTACCTTTATTTAACCAGGTAGGCAAGTTGAGAACAAGTTCTCATTTACAATTGCGACCTGGCCAACTGGTGATGGTAGAGGGCTGGGTGGTCTGAGGAGGTGTTTGTAGAGGAGGTGATGGTAGAGGGCTGGGTGGTCTGAGGAGGTGTTTGTAGAGGGCTGGGTGGTCTGAGGAGGTGTTTGTAGAGGAGGTGATTGTAGAGGGCTGGGTGGTCTGAGGAGGTGTTTGTAGAGGAGGTGATGGTAGAGGGCTGGGTGGTCTGAGGAGGTGATTGTAGAGGTTTGGGTGGTCTGAGGAGGTGATTGTAGAGGGCTGGGTGGTCTGAGGAGGTGATTGGAGAGGACTGGGTGGTCTGAGGAGATGTTTGTAGAGGAGGTGATTGTAGAGGAGGTGATGGTAGAGTAGGTGATTGTAGAGGGGGTGATTGTAGAGGAGGTGATTGTAGAGGAGGAGATGGCAGAGGGCTGGGTGGTCTGAGGTGAATGTAGAGGAGGTGTTGGTAGAGGAGGTGTTTGTAGAGGAGGTGATTGTAGAGGAGGTGATTGTAGAGGAGGAGATTATAGAGGGCTGGGTCGACTGAGGAGGTGATTGTAGAGGAGGTGTTGGTAGAGGAGGTGTTTGTAGAGGTGATTGTAGAGGAGGTGATAGTAGAGGAGGTGATGGTAGAGGGCTGGGTGGTCTGAGGAGGTGATGATAGAGGGCTGGGTGGTCTGAGGAGGTGATGGTAGAGGGCTGGGTGGTCTGAGGAGGTGATGGTAGAGGGCTGGGTGGTCTGAGGAGGTGATGGTAGAGGGCTGGGTGGTCTGAGGAGGTGATTGTAGAGGATGTGTTGGTAGAGGTGTTTATAGAGGAGGTGATGGTAGAGGAGGTGATAGTAGAGGAGGTGATGGTAGAGGGCTGGGTGTTCTGAGGAGGTGATGGTAGAGGGCTGGGTGGTCTGAGGAGGTGTTTTTAGAGGGCTGGGTGGTCTGGGGAGGTGATTGTAGAGTGCTGGGTGGTCTGAGGAGGTGATTGTAGAGTGCTGGGTGGTCTGAGGAGGTGATTGTAGAGGCCTGGGTGGTCTGAGGAGGTGTTTGTAGAGGAGGTGATTGTAGAGGGCTGGGTGGTCTGAGGAGGTGATTGTAGAGGGCTGGGTGGTCTGAGGAGGTGATTGTAGAGGGCTGGGTGGTCTGAGGAGGTGATTGTAGAGGAGGTGATGGTAGAGGAGGTGATGGTAGAGGAGGTGATGGTAGAGGAGGCGATGGCTGGGTGGTCTGAGGAGGTGATTGTAGAGGATGTGTTGGTAGAGGAGGTGTTTGTAGAGGAGGTGATGGTAGAGGGCTGGGTGGTCTGAGGAGGTGTTTGTAGAGGGCTGGGTGGTCTGAGGAGGTGTTTGTAGAGGAGGTGATTGTAGAGGGCTGGGTGGTCTGAGGAGGTGATTGTAGAGGGCTGGGTGGTCTGAGGAGGTGATTGTAGAGGGCTGGGTGGTCTGAGGAGGTGATGGTAGAGGAGGTGAGGGCTGGGTGGTCTGAGGAGGTGATAGTAGAGGGCTGGGTGGTCTGATGGAGGTGTTTGTAGAGGAGGTGATTGTAGAGGGCTGGGTGGTCTGAGGAGGTGATTGTAGAGGGCTGGGTGGTCTGAGGAGGTGATTGTAGAGGGCTGGGTGGTCTGAGGAGGTGATTGTAGAGGGCTGGGTGGTCTGAGGAGGTGATTGTAGAGGACTGGGTGGTCTGAGGAGGTGTTTGTAGAGGGTTGGGTGGTCTGAGGAGGTGATTGTAGAGGACTGGGTGGTCTGAGGAGGTGTTTGTAGAGGAGGTGATTGTAGAGGGGGTTGAACAGTGATTCATCAGTAAAGGTCTGATAACAGTTAACACTATGAGCCAACAGCTTTTATCACAATAATATATTTAAGCAATAATAAGGTCTAGTATACTGGCCATATACCTAATGGCTCTTCTTAGGCACGACAAGAAGCAGAGTGGTATACTGGCCATATACCTAATGGCTGTTCTTAGGCACGACAAGAAGCGGAGTGGTGTACAGGCCATATACCTAATGGCTGTTCTTAGGCACGACAAGAAGCAGAGTGGTATACTGGCCATATACCTAATGGCTGTTCTTAGGCACGACAAGAAGCGGAGTGGTGTACTGGCCATATACCTAATGGCTGTTCTTAGGCACGACAAGAAGCAGAGTGGTATACTGGCCATATACCTAATGGCTGTTCTTAGGCACGACAAGAAGCGGAGTGGTGTACTTAAGAAATAAGGCACGAGGGTGTGTAGTATATTGCCAATATACCACGGCTAATGACTGTTCTTAGGCACGACATGAAGCGGAGTTCTTGGATACAGGCCTTGGCCGTGGTATATTGGCCATATACCACAAACCCCCAACGTAATTAGAGCAGTATAAATAAATGTTTTGTCATACCTGTGGTATACCTTCTGATACACCACGGCAGTCAGCCAATTAGCATTCAGGGCTCAATACCAACCAGTTTACAATGGCCAATATACCACAAACGCTGGAGTTGCCTTATGGCTTAAATATACTATTAACAAACTAACTGTTTTACTACTCTTCAGTCCTGGTCCTAATGGGTGAGTAAGTATCAGCACAGAGCCATTCATCTATGAGGAATTCAATAATATGAGCTGAAGCCTATAGATCTGTCTGAACTCTATTCTAACTCACTGCCACAACTACACTACCGAGTGGATCAGACGATCAATGTGCTGATAGAGCCACACACACACACACACACACACACAACTGAGCTTTGTCCCAGTTTAGACTTGAGAGAAGAAGGCCAAAAAAAAAGATAATCAAGGACAACAACCACCCACAAGCCACTGCCTGTTCACCCCGCTATCATCCAGAAGGCGAGGTCAGTACAGGTGCATCAAAGCTGGGACAGAGAGACTGAAAAAACAGCTTCTATCTCAAGGCCATCAGACTGTTAAATAGTAGCACATTATATGCTGCCTTATATACATAGACTTGAAATCACTGGTCACTTTAATAATTGGAACACTGGTCACTTTAATAATTGGAACACTAGTCACTTTAATAATTGGAACACTAGTCACTTTAATAATTGGAACACTAGTCACTTTAATAATTGGAACACTGGTCACTTTAATAATTGGAACACTGGTCACTTTAATAATTGGAACACTAGTCACTTTAATAATTGGAACACTAGTCACTTTAATAATTGGAACACTGGTCACTTTAATAATTGGAACACTAGTCACTTTAATAATTGGAACACTAGTCACTTTAATAATTGGAACACTGGTCACTTTAATAATTGGAACACTAGTCACTTTAATAATTGGAACACTGGTCACTTTAATAATTGGAACACTAGTCACTTTAATAATTGGAACACTGGTCACTTTAATAATTGGAACACTGGTCACTTTAATAATTGGAACACTAGTCACTTTAATAATTGGAACACTAGTCACTTTAATAATTGGAACACTAGTCACTTTAATAATTGGAACACTGGTCACTTTAATAATTGGAACACTAGTCACTTTAATAATTGGAACACTGGTCACTTTAATAATTGGAACACTGGTCACTTTAATAATTGGAACACTAGTCACTTTAATAATTGGAACACTGGTCACTTTAATAATTGGAACACTAGTCACTTTAATAACTGGAACACTAGTCACTTTAATAATTGGAACACTAGTCACTTTAATAATTGGAACACTGGTCACTTTAATAATTGGAACACTAGTCACTTTAATAATTGGAACACTGGTCACTTTAATAATTGGAACACTGGTCACTTTAATAATTGGAACACTAGTCACTTTAATAATTGGAACACTGGTCACTTTAATAATTGGAACACTAGTCACTTTAATAACTGGAACACTAGTCACTTTAATAATTGGAACACTAGTCACTTTAATAATTGGAACACTGGTCACTTTAATAATTGGAACACTAGTCACTTTAATAATTAATTTACATATTTTGCATTACTCATCTCATATGTATACTGTACCCTATGTTTCTGTATCTTAGACGATGCCACTCTAACGTTGCTCGTCCAACTATTTATATATTCTTAATTCCATT
This sequence comes from Oncorhynchus kisutch, assembly GCF_002021735.2. NCBI lineage: Eukaryota > Metazoa > Chordata > Actinopteri > Salmoniformes > Salmonidae > Oncorhynchus > Oncorhynchus kisutch. The sequence goes on along the minus strand of NC_034180.2, from coordinate 52,851,665 downwards.
CCTTTACTTAGATTTGTGTGGATTGTGTTTATATGTTGTGAAACGGTTAGATATTATTAGCATTTCACTACACCCGCAATAACATCTGCTAAACACGTGTATGTGACCAATAAAATGCGATTTGATTTGAGAGAGAGAGATGAAGTGAGAGAACGAGCGAGAGAGGAGGAGGGCCTCACTCAGTCTGCTCCACTCTGGAGAGGAGGAGGGCCAGGCCTCACTCAGTCTGCTCCACTCTGAAGAGGAGGAGGGCCAGGCCTCACTCAGTCTGCTCCACTCTGGAGAGGAGGAGGGCCTCACTCAGTCTGCTCCACTCTGAAGAGGAGGAGGGCCAGGCCTCACTCAGTCTGCTCCACTCTGAAGAGGAGGAGGGCCAGGCCTCACTCAGTCTGCTCCACTCTGAAGAGGAGGAGGGCCTCACTCAGTCTACTCCACTCTGAAGAGGAGGAGGGCCAGGCCTCACTCAGTCTGCTCCACTCTGAAGAGGAGGAGGGCCAGGCCTCACTCAGTCTGCTCCACTCTGAAGAGGAGGAGGGCCAGGCCTCACTCAGTCTGCTCCACTCTGAAGAGGAGGAGGGCCAGGCCTCACTCAGTCTGCTCCACTCTGAAGAGGAGGAGGGCCTCACTCAGTCTACTCCACTCTGAAGAGGAGGAGGGCCAGGCCTCACTCAGTCTGCTCCACTCTGGAGAGGAGTTAGTCCACCTCAAAGAATGCCCCATCATCGGATTCCTCCCCTCGGTCGCTGATTTCCCACAATGCTGTCTGTTCTGTCCTGGCTACTGGCTACAGTCCACTCTCAACAAAACACACACACACGGCCCACTCTCAACAAAACATACACATGGCCCACTCTCAACAAAACATACACATGGCCCACTCACAACAAAACATACACGGCCCACTCTCAACAAAACATACACACACACACACGGCCCACTCTCAACAAAATACAACACACACGGCCCACTCTCAACAAAACACACACACGGCCCACTCTCAACAAAAGAGAGACAGACAGGCAGACACAGACAGACGGACAAATATAAAGGTCACATGACAGAGCAGCCAGAGGAAATGCACTGGTTGGACATTCCTGTCTTTGTTACCTGTCTGCCTGCCTGCCTGCCTGTCTGCCTGTCTGCCTGCCTGCCTGCCTGTCTGTCTGTCTGTCTGTCTGTCTGTCTGTCTGTCTGTCTGTCTGTCTGTCTGTCTGTCTGTCTGTCTGTCTGTCTGTCTGTCTGTCTGTCTGCCTGCCTGCCTGTCTGTCTGTCTGTCTGTCTGTCTGTCTGCCTGCCTGCCTGTCTGTCTGTCTGCCTGTCTGCCTGTCTGTCTGCCTGTCTGTCTGTCTCCTTCCAGAACTAGTGCCCTGATTCGCCACCCTATTCATATTGTAATGAATATGGACACTCCAATGTATTACATGACAACCTGATATCCATTGCCTTTAGCTCCCGATCTCTATATTAATACAGGGTTAGGTTTGTGTGTTTAGTGAGAAGAAGAGACTTGCTTGGGCCAAGAAACATGAGCAATGGACATAACACCGGAGGAAATCTGTCCTTTGGTCTGATGAGTCCAAATTTGAGATTTTTGGTTCCAACCGCCATGTCTTTCTGAGACGCAGAGTAGGTGAATGGATGATCTCCGCATGTGTGGTTCCCACCGTGAAGCATGGAGGAGGAGGTAGTGTGGAGGTGCTTTGCTGGAGACACTGTCTGTGATTTATTTAGAATTCAAGGCACACTTAACCAGCATGGCTACCACAGCATTCTGCAGCGATTCCATCCGGTTTAGTGGGACTATCACTTGTTTTTCAACAGGACAATGACCCAACACACACAGGCTGTGTAAGGGCGATTTGACCAAGAAGGAGCGTGATAGAGTGCTGCTTCAGATGACCTGGCCTCCACAATTACCCGACCTCAACCTAATTGAGATGGTTTGGAATGAGATGGACTGAAAAGCAGCCAAAAAGTGCTCAGCATACGTGGGAACTTCTTCAAGACTGTTGGAAAAGCATTCCTCATGAAGCTGGTTGAGAGAATGCAAAGAGTGTGCAAATCTGTCATCAAGGCAAAGGGTGACTACTTGGAAGAATCTAAAATCTATTTTGATGTGTTTAACACTTTTTTGGTTACTACATGATTCCATATGTGTTATTTCATAGTGCTGATGTCTTCATTATTATTCTACAATGTAGAAAACAGTAAAAACCAAGAAAAACCCTTGAATGAGTAGGTGTGTCCAAACTTTTGACTGGTACTGTATATATTACCATTATAATATTACCATTATAATATTACCATTAGAATGTTACCATTATAATGTTACCATTATAATGTTACCATTAGAATGTTACCATTAGAATATTACCATTAGAATATTACCATTAGAATATTACCATTAGAATGTTACCATTAGAATGTTACCATTAGAATATTACCATTAGTATATTCAGACCACAACATTTTTTCCACATTTTGTTGGATTACAACCTTATTCTAAAATGGATTACATAATTGTTTTCCCTATTCAATCTAAACACAATACCACATAAAGACAAAGTGAAAACAGGTTTAGAAAATGTATTAAAATAAATATATTTAAAAAAATACCTTATTTACATAAGTATTCAGACCCTTTGCTATGAGACTCTAAATTGAGCTCTGGTGCATCCTGTTTCCATTGACCATCCTTGAGATGTTTCCACAACTTGACTGGAGTCCACTTGAGGTACATTCAATTAATTGGACATGATTTGGAAAGGTACACAGCTGTCTATATAAGGTCCCACAGTTCACAGCGCATGTCAGAGCAAAAACCAAGCCATGAGGTCGAAGGAATTGTCCGTAGAGCTCCGAGACAGGATTGTGTCGAGGAATAGATCTGGGGAAGGGTAGCAACACATTTCTGCAGCATTGAAGGTCCCCAAGAACACAGTGGCCTCCATCATTCTTAAATGAAAGAAGTTTGTAACCACCAAGACTCTTCCTGGAACTGGCTGCACGGCCAAACTGAGCAATCAGGGGAGAAGAGGCTTGGTCAGGGAGGTGACCAAGAACCCGATGGTCACTCTGACAGAGCTCCAGAGTTCCTCTGTGGAGATGGGAGAACATTCCAGGACAACCATTTCTGCAGCACTAGAGTGGCAAGTATATTAAGGTAAACCAATACTGTAGAGAACAATCTAATGATTAGTTCTATGTCATTTATAAGGACATAGGACAAAAAAAACTACATGGTGACATTCATTTTGTAGCGCCATCTTGAACTGTCCCATTTTTGTCTACATTGTACAGCAGTGAGTCAAAGCCCTACAATATAGCATCATTGACTTGAATGAAGAGACCCCATTCTCCTCATTCTAGTTCTGTGAGTACTACTGTTGCCACAGCATGGAAATATAGCAGAGTTTTGGCGCAGGTACAGCTATGAACACGATTGCCTCTAGTGACAATACTACCGTAGCTAGCAGTCATTTATTATATGGTTTTAGAATGTAAAAGGTTTTTCTCCTCCTCTTCCTTACGATACTTACAAAGCTACCCAGACCTCCTTGCCAAGGCTACCCAGACCTCCTCGCCAAGGCTACCCAGACCTTCCTCGCCAAGGCTACCCAGACCTCCTCGCCAAGGCTACCCAGACCTCCTCGCCAAGGCTACCCAGACCTTCCTCGCCAAGGCTACCCAGACCTCCTCGCCAAGGCTACCCAGACCTCCTCGCCAAGGCTACCCAGACCTCCTCGCCAAGGGTACCCAGACCTCCTCGCCAAGGCTACCCAGACCTCCTTGCCAAGGCTACCCAGACCTCCTTCCTAAGGCTACCCAGACCTCCTCGCCAAGGCTACCCAGATCTCCTCGCCAAAGCTACCCAGACCTCCTCGCCAAGGCTACCCAGACCTTCCTCGCCAAGGCTACCCAGACCTCCTCGCCAAGGCTACCCAGACCTCCTCGCCAAGGCTACCCAGACCTCCTCGCCAAGCTACCCAGACCTCTTCGCCAAGGCTACCCAGACCTCCTCGCCAAGGCTACCCAGACCTCCTCGCCAAGGGTACCCAGACCTCCTCGCCAAGGCTACCCAGACCTCCTCGCCAAGGCTACCCAGACCTCCTTCCTAAGGCTACCCAGACCTCCTCGCCACGGCTACCCAGATCTCCTCGCCAAAGCTACCCAGACCTTCCTCGCCAAGGCTACCCAGACCTCCTCGCCAAGGCTACCCAGACCTCCTCGCCAAGGCTACCCAGATCTCCTCGCCAAAGCTACCCAGATCTCCTCGCCAAAGCTACCCAGACCTCCTCGCCAAAGCTACCCAGACCTCCTCGCCAAGGCTACCCAGACCTTCCTCGCCAAGGCTACCCAGACCTCCTCGCCAAAGCTACCCAGACCTCCTCGCCAAAGCTACCCAGACCTCCTCGCCAAGGCTACCCAGACCTCCTCGCCAAGGCTACCCAGACCTCCTCGCCAAAGCTACCCAGACCTCCTCGCCAAGGCTACCCAGACCTCCTCGCCAAGGCTACCCAGACCTCCTCGCCAAAGCTACCCAGACCTCCTCGCCAAGGCTACCCAGACCACCTCGCCAAGGCTACCCAGACCTCCTCGCCAAGGCTACCCAGACCTCCTCGCCAAGGCTACCCAGACCGCCTCGCCAAAGCTACCCAGACCTCCTCGCCAAAGCTACCCAGACTTCCTCGCCAAAGCTACCCAGACCTCCTCGCCAAAGCTACCCAGACCTCCTCGCCAAAGCTACCCAGACCTCCTCGCCAAGGCTACCCAGACCTCCTCGCCAAGGCTACCCAGACCTCCTCGCCAAAGCTACCCAGACCTCCTTGCCAAGGCTACCCAGACCTCCTCGCCAAGGCTACCCAGACCTCCTCGCCAAAGCTACCCACACCTCCTCGCCAAGGCTACCCAGACCTCCTCGCCAAGGCTACCCAGACCTCCTCGCCAAAGCTACCCAGACCTCCTCGCCAAGGCTACCCAGACCTCCTCGCCAAGGCTACCCAGACCTCCTCGCCAAGGCTACCCAGACCTCCTCGCCAAGGCTACCCAGACCGCCTCGCCAAAGCTACCCAGACCTCCTCGCCAAAGCTACCCAGACTTCCTCGCCAAAGCTACCCATACCTCCTCGCCAAAGCTACCCAGACCTCCTCGCCAAGGCTACCCAGACCTCCTCGCCAAGGCTACCCAGACCTCCTCGCCAAGGCTACCCAGACCTCCTCGCCAAGGCTACCCAGACCGCCTCGCCAAAGCTACCCAGACCTCCTCGCCAAAGCTACCCAGACTTCCTCGCCAAAGCTACCCATACCTCCTCGCCAAAGCTACCCAGACCTCCTCGCCAAAGCTACCCAGACCTCCTCGCCAAAGCTACCCAGACTTCCTCGCCAAAACACAGAGGACAATTTTTTTTATTGACTGATTTGGAAAGAGTTTATTTGTCGTTACATGTAAACTCTGTCTCTTTGGTGGTGGTGGTGAGAGAGGAAGACATTTCTTCCTTAAGTTATAGCTGCACAGTCAGTGTGTACAGTGGACACATTTGACTCTTTAAACAGTGCATTCTGTTATCTGACTGGAGAGTTAATGTAACGCCACCAGGACATTGATGCAAATATTCACCTCAGTCCTTTTCTCAGGTCCATATTTAGACATATATTAGTCATGGATTGGAAACGAGCAGGGGTGTAAACAACTTGTGTTGTACTTACTTGGGACTATTTAGTGAGTGACGACTTGGAATGTTCGTCCACTAGCTCATTCATAGCAAACTGTACTGTACTCCAGGAACTAGCTCATTCATAGCGAACTGTACTGTACTCCAGGAACTACCTCATTCATAGTGAACTGTACTGTACTCCAGGAACTAGCTCATTCATAGCGAACTGTACTGTACTCCAGGAACTAGCTCATTCATAGCAAACTGTACTGTACTCCAGGAACTAGCTCATTCATAGTGAACTGTACAGAACTCCAGGAACTAGCTCATTCATAGCGAACTGTACTGTACTCCAGGAACTACCTCATTCATAGTGATGAACTGTACTGTACTCCAGGAACTACCTCATTCATAGTGAACTGTACTGTACTCCAGGAACTACCTCATTCATAGTGATGAACTGTACTGTACTCCAGGAACTAGCTCATTCATAGCAAACTGTACTGTACTCCAGGAACTAGCTCATTCATAGCGAACTGTACTGTACTCCAGGAACTACCTCATTCATAGTGAACTGTACTGTACTCCAGGAACTAGCTCATTCATAGCGAACTGTACTGTACTCCAGGAACTAGCTCATTCATAGCAAACTGTACTGTACTCCAGGAACTAGCTCATTCATAGTGAACTGTACAGAACTCCAGGAACTAGCTCATTCATAGCAAACTGTACTGTACTCCAGGAACTAGCTCATTCATAGTGAACTGTACAGAACTCCAGGAACTAGCTCATTCATAGTGAACTGTACAGAACTCCAGGAACTAGCTCATTCATAGTGAACTGTACAGTACTCCAGGAACTAGCTCATTCATAGTGAACTGTACTGTACTCCAGGAACTACCTCATTCATAGTGATGAACTGTACTGTACTCCAGGAACTACCTCATTCATAGCAAACTGTACTGTACTCCAGGAACTACCTCATTCATAGTGATGAACTGTACTGTACTCCAGGAACTAGCTCATTCATAGTGAACTGTACTGTACTCCAGGAACTACCTCATTCATAGTGATGAACTGTACTGTACTCCAGGAACTAGCTCATTCATAGTGATGAACTGTACTGTACTCCAGGAACTAGCTCATTCATAGTGATGAACTGTACTGTACTCCAGGAACTAGCTCATTCATAGTGATGAACTGTACTGTACTCCAGGAACTAGCTCATTCATAGTGAACTGTACAGAACTCCAGGAACTAGCTCATTCATAGTGAACTGTACAGTACTCCAGGAACTAGCTCATTCATAGTGAACTGTACAGTACTCCAGGAACTAGCTCATTCATAGTGAACTGTACTGTACTCCAGGAACTAGCTCATTCATAGTGAACTGTACTGTACTCCAGGAACTACCTCATTCATAGTGAACTGTACTGTACTCCAGGAACTAGCTCATTCATAGTGAACTGTACTGTACTCCAGGAACTACCTCATTCATAGTGAACTGTACTGTACTCCAGGAACTACCTCATTCATAGTGAACTGTACTGTACTCCAGGAACTATTCTTCATTCTACTGCATTTACAGAAGATCTCATTCAATAATACACACGTCTAGCATAGTTGTAGGCAGAAAGCAAAATGTTGTGATTGAGCTCTGGAGTGTGAATACCACTAGTCGAAAGAAAGATGATTTGTGGATAAGAACCTCAGCTGAGAACCAGACTCGTTGAGAACTGACTTCCTCATCCAACTTGGAGCGTCAGGGGGCGATGTTGGAAGGCAAAGAGGAAACACACACACACACACACACTGGTGCTAGAATATTTCTCGAATATTTCTTCCTGCTTCCACCGAGACACTGTTATTATACCTTTCTTCAAGCTAGGCGTGTCAGTTAAGAACCATTGTTATTTTATTTACAGTGACGGCCTACACCGGGCCTAACCCGGACGACGCCTGGGCCAATTGTGCGCCGCCCTTTGGGACTCCCAATCACGCCCGGTTGTGATACAGCCTGGAATCGAACCAGGGTCTAGTAGTGATATCTCTAGCACTGAGATGCAGTGGCTTAGACCACTGCGCCACTCTGGAGCCCAATGTGTTCAATAATGACCGAGCCTGGGGCAGAGTGGTGTGTGTGTGTGTGTGAGGGGGGGAGGCAATCTGTCTGCATTGTTGTCTGCATTGTTGTCTGCATGTTTCCAGTGTTTTTTTTCTAAGCACTACATGGAAACAGCATAGTTGGCGCTTTCACTGACTAATGTTATCAATTACAATCAGTTTATGTGCACGACACGTGGGGCTCCAAAGTGGCAGAGCATTGTATGCATCTCTGTGTGTGGAGTAAAGGTGGTCTAGGATTTTTTTTTTCCCTGGTTGCACACTGACTCCTCCCCCTTCCATCCTGGGTAGAATAGAGAGACACTGACTCCTCCCCCTTCCATCCTGGGTAGAGTAGAGACACTGACTCCTCCCCCTTCCATCCTGGGTAGAGTAGAGACACTGACTCCTCCCCCTTCCATCCTGGGTAGAGTAGAGACACTGACTCCTCCCCCTTCCATCCTGGTTAGCCTCTAACCCCAACCTCTAACCCTAACCCCTACCCCTAGGGCTCAAACCCTAGCCCCTAGCCTCTAACCTCAGCCCCTAACCCTAATCCCAGCCTATAACCCTAGCCTCTAACCCCTAACCCTTGCCTCAAACCACTAGCCCTAACCCTAGCCTCTAAACCCTAACCCTTGCCTCAAACCACTAACCCCTAGCCTCTAACCCTTGTCTCTAACCCTAGCCTCTAAACCCTAACCCTTGCCTCAAACCACTAACCCCTAGCCTCTAACCCTTGTCTCTAACCCTAGCCTCTAAACCCTAACCCTTGTCTCAAACCACTAACCCCTAGCCTCTAACCCTTGTCTCTAACCCTAGCCTCAAACCCTAACCCTTGTCTCAAACCACTAACCCCTAGCCTCTAACCCTTGTCTCTAACCCTAGCCTCTAAACCCTAACACTTGTCTCAAACCACTAACCCCTAGCCTCTAACCCTTGTCTCTAACCCTAGCCTCTAAACCCTAACCCTTGTCTCAAACCACTAACCCCTAGCCTCTAACCCTTGTCTCTAACCCTAGCCTCTAAACCCTAACCCTTGTCTCAAACCACTAACCCCTAGCCTCTAACCCTTGTCTCTAACCCTAGCCTCTAACTCCTAACCCTTGTCTCAAACCACTAACCCCTAGCCTCTAAACCCTAACCCTTGCCTCAAACCACTAACCCCTAGCCTCTAACCCTTGTCTCTAACCCTAGCCTCTAAACCCTAACCCTTGTCTCAAACCACTAACCCCTAGCCTCTAACCCTAGCCTCTAAACCCTAACCCTTGTCTCAAACCACTAACCCCTAGCCTCTAACCCTAGCCTCTAAACCCTAACCCTTGCCTCAAACCACTAACCCCTAGCCTCTAACCCTTGTCTCTAACCCTAGCCTCTAAACCCTAACCCTTGTCTCAAACCACTAACCCCTAGCCTCTAACCCTAGCCTCTAAACCCTAACCCTTGTCTCAAACCACTAACCCCTAGCCTCTAACCCTTGTCTCTAACCCTAGCCTCTAAACCCTAACCCTTGTCTCAAACCACTAACCCCTAGCCTCTAACTCTTGTCTCTAACCCTAGCCTCTAACTCCTAACCCTTGTCTCAAACCACTAACCCCTAGCCTCTAACCCTAGCCTCTAAACCCTAACCCTTGCCTCAAACCACTAACCCCTAGCCTCTAACCCTTGTCTCTAACCCTAGCCTCTAAACCCTAACCCCTGTCTCAAACCACTAACCCCTAGCCTCTAAACCCTAACCCTTGTCTCAAACCACTAACCCCTAGCCTCTAACCCTAGCCTCTAAACCCTAACCCTTGTCTCAAACCACTAACCCCTAGCCTCTAACCCTAGCCTCTAAACCCTAACCCTTGTCTCAAACCACTAACCCCTAGCCTCTAACCCTAGCCTCTAAACCCTAACCCTTGTCTCAAACCACTAACCCCTAGCCTCTAACCCTAGCCTCTAAACCCTAACCCTTGTCTCAAACCACTAACCCCTAGCCTCTAACCCTTGTCTCTAACCCTAGTCTCTAAACCCTAACCCTTGTCTCAAACCACTAACCCCTAGCCTCTAACCCTTGTCTCTAAACCCTAACCCTTGCCTCAAACCACTAACCCCTAGCCTCTAACCCTTGTCTCTAACCCTAGCCTCTAAACCCTAACCCTTGTCTCAAACCACTAACCCCTAGCCTCTAACCCTAGCCTCTAAACCCTAACCCTTGCCTCAAACCACTAACCCCTAGCCTCTAACCCTTGTCTCTAACCCTAGCCTCTAAACCCTAACCCTTGTCTCAAACCACTAACCCCTAGCCTCTAACCCTAGCCTCTAAACCCTAACCCTTGTCTCAAACCACTAACCCCTAGCCTCTAACCCTAGCCTCTAAACCCTAACCCTTGTCTCAAACCACTAACCCCTAGCCTCTAACCCTAGCCTCTAAACCCTAACCCTTGTCTCAAACCACTAACCCCTAGCCTCTAACCCTAGCCTCTAAACCCTAACCCTTGTCTCAAACCACTAACCCCTAGCCTCTAACCCTAGCCTCTAAACCCTAACCCTTGTCTCAAACCACTAACCCCTAGCCTCTAACCCTTGTCTCTAACCCTAGCCTCTAAACCCTAACCCTTGTCTCAAACCACTAACCCCTAGCCTCTAACCCTTGTCTCTAACCCTATCCTCTAAACCCTAACCCTTGTCTCAAACCACTAACCCCTAGCCTCTAACCCTTGTCTCTAACCCTAGCCTCTAAACCCTAACCCTTGTCTCAAACCACTAACCCCTATCCTCTAACCCTTGTCTCTAACCCTAGCCTCTAACTCCTAACCCTTGTCTCTAACCCTAGCCTCTAACTCCTAACCCTTGTCTCTAACCCTAGCCTCTAACTCCTAACCCTTGTCTCTAACCCTAGCCTCTAACTCCTAACCCTTGTCTCTAACCCTAGCCTCTAACTCCTAACCCTTGTCTCTAACCCTAGCCTCTAACTCCTAACCCTTGTCTCTAACCCTAGCCTCTAACTCCTAACCCTTGTCTCTAACCCTAGCCTCTAACCCCACCCTCTAACACTCCTCTCTCTTTGGGGATAAATGAATAAAACACGTCATCTTATGAGACTTATTTATTTTGAGATTCCCATTTCCCCTTTTGTTTAATTTGTATTCATTTTAAATGTATTTGTTGGCTTTATTTTGTTCATAAAAAACGTGGTATGATGGACTGATGACCTGTGGCTACTCAACACCTTTTGGGGTTGGGTTAATATTCCCCTAAGCTAACCCTAACCTGGGTGAGTCTCAAATAGCACCCTATTCACTATAGGTCCATAGGGTCCTGGTCCAAAGTAGTGCACTATATAGGGAATAGGGCACCCTATTCACTATAGGTCCATAGTGTTCTGGTCCAAAGTAGTGCACTATATAGGGAATAGGGCACCCTATTCACTATAGGTCCATAGTGTTCTGGTCCAAAGTAGTGCACTATATAGGGAATTGGGCACCCTATTCACTATAGGTCCATAGTGTTCTGGTCCAAAGTAGTGCACTATATTCTGGTCCAAAGTAGTGCACTATATAGGGAATAGGGCACCCTATTCACTATAGGTCCATAGGGTCCTGGTCCAAAGTAGTGCACTATATAGGGAATAGGGCACCCTATTCACTATAGGTCCATAGTGTTCTGGTCCAAAGTAGTGCACTATATAGGGAATAGGGCACCCTATTCACTATAGGTCCATAGTGTTCTGGTCCAAAGTAGTGCACTATATAGGGAATAGGGCACCCTATTCACTATAGGTCCATATGGTCCTGGTCCAAAGTAGTGCACTATATAGGGAATAGGGCACCCTATTCACTATAGGTCCATAGGGTCCTGGTCCAAAGTAGTGCACTATATAGGGAATAGGGCACCCTATTCACTATAGGTCCATAGGGTCCTGGTCCAAAGTAGTGCACTATATAGGGAATAGGGCACCCGATTCACTATAGGTCCATAGTGTTCTGGTCCAAAGTAGTGCACTATATAGGGAATAGGGCACCCTATTCACTATAGGTCCATAGTGTTCTGGTCCAAAGTAGTGCACTATATAGGGAATAGGGCACCCTATTCACTATAGGTCCATAGGGTCCTGGTCCAAAGTAGTGCACTATATAGGGAATAGGGCACCCTATTCACTATAGGTCCATAGGGTCCTGGTCCAAAGTAGTGCACTATATAGGGAATAGGGCACCCTATTCACTATAGGTCCATAGTGTTCTGGTCCAAAGTAGTGCACTATATAGGGAATAGGGCACCCTATTCACTATAGGTCCATAGTGTTCTGGTCCAAAGTAGTGCACTATATAGGGAATAGGGCACCCTATTCACTATAGGTCCATAGGGTCCTGGTCCAAAGTAGTGCACTATATAGGGAATAGGGCACCCTATTCACTATAGGTCCATAGGGTCCTGGTCCAAAGTAGTGCACTATATAGGGAATAGGGCACCCTATTCACTATAGGTCCATAGGGTCCTGGTCCAAAGTAGTGCACTATATAGGGAATAGGGCACCCTATTCACTATAGGTCCATAGTGTTCTGGTCCAAAGTAGTGCACTATATAGGGAATAGGGCAGCCTATTCAATATAGGTCCATAGTGTTCTGGTCCAAAGTAGTGCACTATATAGGGAATAGGGCACCCTATTCACTATAGGTCCATAGTGTTCTGGTCCAAAGTAGTGCACTATATAGGGAATAGGGCACCCTATTCACTATAGGTCCATAGTGTTCTGGTCCAAAGTAGTGCACTATATAGGGAATAGGGCACCCTATTCACTATAGGTCCATAGTGTTCTGGTCCAAAGTAGTGCACTATATAGGGAATTGGGCACCCTATTCACTATAGGTCCATAGTGTTCTGGTCCAAAGTAGTGCACTATATAGGGAATAGGGCACCCTATTCACTATAGGTCCATAGTGTTCTGGTCCAAAGTAGTGCACTATATAGGGAATAGGGCACCCTATTCACTATAGGTCCATAGTGTTCTGGTCCAAAGTAGTGCACTATATAGGGAATAGGGCACCCTATTCACTATAGGTCCATAGTGTTCTGGTCCAAAGTGGTGCACTATATAGGGAATAGGGTGCCGTTTGGAACTAACACCATGCGTCTCTCTTTTAGTTTACAGAGAACAGCGTCGTGTTCAGGACTGTAATGTCAGCCAGATTTGTGTTGCGAGGCAAGAGAGCTTGCCTTGCTATTTCCTTCAGGCTCAGACTCAGCCATGGTTGGAATGCAATGAACAATAATTTATCCTGGAACTTAATGGATTGTGGAATCAATTCAAACCTTATCTTCCCCATAGCACAAAGGAGACAGGTTGGGCTAGGGAATGTAGGAGGTGCCAAGGCTGCAGACGGAGAAGGGGCGGGGCTTGGAGGGGGGGGGGGCAAATTGAAGGTGCAACAACTCAGTCGTTTCCTTATAAGGACAAGCCTGGACAAATCAGCCCTCAGCAACCAGTCAGTCAATCAGCCAGTCATCCAGCCAGTCAGTCAACCAGTCATTCAATCAGCCAGTCAACCAGTCAACTAGTCATTCAATCAGCCAGTCATCCAGCAAGTCAGTCAACTAGTCATTCAATCAGCCAGTCATCCAGCCAGTCAGTCAACCAGTCATTCAATCAGCCAGTCATCCAGCCAGTCAGTCAACCAGTCATTCAATCAGCCAGTCAACCAGTCAGTCAGTCAACTAGTCATTCAATCAGCCAGTCATCCAGCCAGTCAGTCAACCAGTCATTCAATCAGCCAGTCAGTCAACCAGTCATTCAATCAGCCAGTCATCCAGCCAGTCAGTCAACTAGTCATTCAATCAACCAGTCATCCAGCCAGTCAGTCAACCAGTCATTCAATCAGCCAGTCAGTCAACTAGTCATCCAGCCAGTCAGTCAACCAGTCAGTCATCCAGCCAGTCATCCAGCCAGTCAGTCATCCAGTCAACCAGTCATCCAGCCAGCCAGTCATCCAGCCAGTCATCCAGCCAGCCAGTCATCCAGCCAGTCATCCAGCCAGTCATCCAGCCAGTCATCCAGCCAGTCAGTCAGCCAGCCATCCAGCCAGTCATCCAGCCAGTCATCCAGCCATCCACCTACACTCACCACAGCCCTGGCTACACAGAAGGTCTATTCTAGATGATGACATTATGAATCTGTAGATGGAAATACAGAGAGGTACCGAGACAGAGACTTAAACTCAGCATAAAAAAAGAAAACATCCCTTTTTTCGGGACCCCGTCTTTCAAAGATAATTCGTAAAAATCCAAATAATTTCACAGATCTTCATTGTAAAGGGTTTAAACACTGTTTCCCAGGCTTGTTCAATGAACCATAAACAATTAATGAACATGCACCTGTGGAACGGTCGTTAAGACACTAACAGCTTACAGAAGGTAGGCAATTAAGGTCACAGTTATGAAATCTTAGGACACTAAAGAGACCTTTCTACTGACTCTGAAAAACACCAAAAGAAAAATGCCCAGGGTCCCTGCTTATCTGTGTGAACGTGCCTTAGGCATGTTGCAAGGAGGCATGAGGACTGCAGATGTGGCCAGGGCAATAAATTGCAATGTCCGTACTGTGAGACGCCTAAGACAGCGCTACAGGGAGACAGGACGGACAGCTGATCGTCCTCGCAGTGGCAGACCACGTGTAACAACACCTGCAGTGTCTCCCGACCCCTCCTGTCTCAGCCTCCAGTATTTATGCTGCAGTAGTTTATGTGTCGGGGGGCTAGGGTCAGTTTGTTATATCTGGAGAATTACTCATGTCCTATCTGGTGTCCTGTGTGAATTTATGTATGCTCTCTCTAATTCTCTCTCTTTCTCTCTCTCGGAGGACCTGAGCCCTAGGACCATGCCTCAGGACTACCTGGCCTGATGATTCCTTGCTGTCCCCAGTCCACCTGGCCATGCTGCTGCTCCAGTTTCAACTGTTCTGCCTGCGGCTATGGAATCCTGACCTGTTCACCGGGCGTGCTACCTGTCCCAGACCTGCTGTTTTCAACTCTCTAGAGACAGCAGGAGTGGTAGAGATACTCTCAATGATCGGCTATGAAAAGCCAACTGACATTTACTCCTGAGGTGCTGACGTACTGCACCCTCGACAACCACTGTGATTATTAGTATTTGACCCTGCTGGTCATTTATGAACATTTGAACATCTTGGCCATGTTCTGTTATAATCTCCACCCGGCACAGCCAGAAGAGGACTGGCCACCCCTCATAGCCTGGTTCCTCTCTAGGTTTCTTCCTAGGTTTTGGCCTTTCGGGGGGGGGGGGGGTTCTAGCCACCGTGCTTCTACACCTGCATTGCTTGCTGTTTGGGGGTTTTAGGCTGGGTTTCTGTACAGCACTTTGAGATATCAGCTGATGTAAGAAAGGCTTTATAAATACATTTCATTGATTATATGCACAGGATCGGTACATCCGAACATCACACCTGTGGGACAGGTACAGGATGGCAACAACAACTGTCCAAGTTACACCAGGAACGCACAATCCCTCCATCAGTGTTCAGACTGTCCGCAATAGGCTGAGAGAGGCTGGACTGAGGGCTTGTAGGCCTATTGTAAGGCAGGTCCTCACCTGACATCACCGGCAACAACGTCACCTATGGGCACAAACCCACCGTCGCTGGACCAGACAGGACTGGCTAAAAGTGCTCTTCACTGACGAGACGGGGTTTTGTCTCACCAGGGGTGATGGTCGGATTCGCGTTTATCGTTGAAGAAATGAGTGTTACACCGAGGCCTGTACTCTGGAGCGGGATCGATTTGGAGGTGGAGGGTCCGTCATGGTCTGAGGCGGTGTGTCACAGCATCATCGGACTGAGCTTGTTGTCATTGCAGGTAATCTCAGCACTGTGCGTTGCAGGGAAGACATCCTCCTCCCTCATGTGGTACCCTTCCTGTAGGCTCATCCTGACATGACCCTCCAGCATGACAATGTCACCAGCCATACTGCTCGTTCTGTACGTGATTTCCTGCAAGACAGGAATGTCAGTGTTCTGCCATGGCCAGCGAAGAGCCCAGATCTCAATCCCATTGAGCAAGTCTGGGACCTGTTGGATCGGAGGGTGAGGGCTAGGGCCATTCGCCCCAGAAATGTCCGGAACTTGCAGGTGCCTTGGTGGAAGAGTGGGGTAACATCTCACAGCAAGAACTGGCAAAGCTGGTGCAGTCCATGAGGAGGAGATGCACTGCAGTACTTAATGCAGCTGGTGGCCACACCAGATACTGACTGTTACTTTTGATTTTGACCCCCCCTTTGTTCAGGGACACATTATTGTATTTCTGTTAGTCACATGTCTGTGGAACTTGTTAAGTTTGTCTCAGTTGTTGAATCTTGTCATGTTCATACAAATATTTACACATGTTAAGTTTGCTGAAAATAAACGCAGTGAGAGGACGTTTCTTTTTTTGCTGAGTTTATATGGTGTAAAACATACGACATTATAAAATCCACACAAACAACAAGTGTGCGGTTAAAATTGGCAAAAAACACAAATTTCTTCACACAGGGTCGTGGGGTGAGACAGGGATGCAGCTTAAGCCCCACCCTCTTTAACATATATATCAACGAATAGGCAAAGGCACTAGAACAGTCTGCAGCACCCGGCCTCAACCTACTAGAATCTGAAGTCAAATGTCTACTGTTTGCTGATGATCTGGTGCTTCTGTCCCCAACCAAGAAGGGCCTACAGCAGCATCTAGATCTTCTGCACAGATTCTGCCAGACCTGGGCCCTGACAGACCTGGGCCCTGACAGACCTGGGCCCTGACAGACCTGGGCCCTGACAGTAAATCTCAGTAAGACAAAAAATAATGGTGTTCCATAAAAGTTGCCAGGGCCACAAATACAAATTCCATCTAGACACCGTTGCCCAAGAACACACAAAAAACGATACATACCTCGGCCATAAACATCAGCGCCACAGGTAACTTCCACAAATCTGTGAACGATCTGAGAGACAAGGCAAGAAGGGCATTTTATGCCATCAAAAGGAACATCAAATTCGACATACCGATTAGGATCTGGCTAAAAATACTTGAATCAGTCATAGAGCCCATTGCCCTTTATGGTTGTGAGGTCTGGGGTCCGCTCACCAACCAAGAATTCACAAAATGGGACAAACATCAAATTGAGACTCTGCACGCAGAATTCTGCCAAAATATCCTCCTTAGTACGACGTAAAACACCAAATAATGCACGCAGAGCAGAATTAGGCCGATACCCGCTAATGAACTAAATCCAGAAAAGAGACATTCAATTATATAACAACCTAAAAGGAAGTGATTCCCAAACCTTTCATAACAAAGCCATCACCTACAGAGAGACGAACCTGGAGAAGAGTCCCCTAAGCAAGCTGGTCCTGGGGCTCTGTTCACAAACACACCCTACAGAGCCCCAGGACAGCAGCACAATTTAAACCCAACCAAATCATGAGAAAACTAAAAGATAATTACTTGACACATTGGAAATATTTTACCAAAAAAACAGAACAAACTAGAATGGTTTTTGGCCCTAAACAGAGAGTACACAGTGGCAGAATACCTGACCACTGTGACTGACCCTAAACAGAGAGTACACAGTGGCAGAATACCTGACCACTGTGACTGACCCTAAACAGAGAGTACACAGTGGCAGAATACCTGACCACTGTGACTGACCCTAAACAGAGAGTACACAGCGGCAGAATACCTGACCACTGTGACTGACCCTAAACAGAGAGTACACAGCGGCAGAATACCTGACCACTGTGACTGACCCTAAACAGAGAGTACACAGTGGCAGAATACCTGACCAGTGTGACTGGCCCAAACTTAAGGAAAGCTTTGACAATGTATAGACTCAGTGAGCATAGCCTTGCTATTGAGAAAGGCCGCCGTAGGCAGATATGGCTCTCAAGAGAAGACAGGCTATGTGCTCACTGCCCACAAAATATATATATATATAAGAGAGAGAGAGAGAGAGAGAGAGAGAGAGAGAGAGAGAGAGAGAGAGAGAGAGAGAGAGAGAGAGAGAGAGAGAGAGAGAGAGAGAGAGAGAGAGAGAGAGAGAGAGAGAGAGAGAGAGAGAGAGAGAGAGAGAGAGAGAGAGAGAGAGAGAGAGAGAGAGAGAGAGAGAGAGAGAGAGAGAGAGAGAGAGAGAGAGAGAGAGAGAGAGAGAGAGAGAGAGAGAGAGAGAGAGAGAGAGAGAGAGAGAGAGAGAGAGAGAGAGAGAGAGAGAGAGAGAGAGAGAGAGAGAGAGAGAGAGAGAGAGAGAGAGAGAGAGAGAGAGAGAGAGAGAGAAACTAAGGTGTCATTATTAAGTTATAATCATATATAAGTCTTATTTCAGTATTTTAAATTCCAACAAAACTTTTAAAATTGGGGACTTTTATTTTGAAGGCGAACCGCAAACTCCACTAGTCCACACACACAGGATGACACGGACGGTGACCATAGCAACAGAGTAAACAAATGTTTTCCATGTGTGAAATTGCCATATGCATAAAAAGTAGTTACAGGCAACATAAATTAGAAAACAATGATTTTTATTGTTAGACATGACTGTGTGTAAATCTACAACTAACTAGCTGATCTGTTAGAACCAATGAAAATGTGTGGCCCGCCCACAGCCGACCCCACCCCATGTGCCTCAGAGAGGGGTACTTGGAGAGGAGAGGCATTCACAGATAAGGAGATCTGGAGAGAGAGCCTTTATACCTGAGAGAGTCAAGTTCAGACATGTCAACAACACTATATCCCTCAGTCAGAAAAACAACCCTGGTAGAGAAAACCATAGACACACCATTCAATTACTAGAGGGGTTATGTCATAAAACCCTCAAAGTTCCAGAATGGGGCGAAAAATGGCAGCCATCTTGTTCAGGGATAAATCCAAAAACCAGTCTAATTGGAATGAATGGCAGAAGAGTCTTAAGTGATGCAGTAGAATCTTAAGTGATGCCCATCCCTCCCAGTGTGCTCCCATCCCTCCCAGCGTGCTCCCATCCCTCCCAGCGTGCTCCCATCCCTCCCAGCGTGCTCCCATCCCTCCCAGCGTGCTCCCATCCCTCCCAGCGTGCTCCCATCCCTCCCAGCGTGCTCCCATCCCTCCCAGTGTGCTCCCATCCCTCCCAGTGTGCTCCCACCCCTCCCAGCGTGCTCCCATCCCTCCCAGTGTGCTCCCATCCCTCCCAGCATGCTCCCATCCCTCCCAGAGTACTCCCATCCCTCCCAGAGTACTCCCATCCCTCCCAGTGTGCTCCCACCCCTCCCAGCGTGCTCCCAGCCCTCCCAGCGTGCTCCCAACCCTCCCATCCCTCCCAGCGTGCTCCCATCCCTCCCAGCGTGCTCCCATCCCTCCCAGCGTGCTCCCATCCCTCCCAGCGTGCTCCCATCCCTCCCAGCGTGCTCCCATCCCTCCCAGTGTGCTCCCATCCCTCCCAGCGTGCTCCCATCCCTCCCAGTGTGCTTCCATCCCTCCCAGCGTGCTCCCACCCCTCCCAGCGTGCTCCCATCCCTACCAGCGTGCTCCCACCCCTCCCATCCCTCCCAGCGTGCTCCCATCCCTCCCAGTGTGCTCCCATCCCTCCCAGTGTGCTCCCATCCCTTCCAGTGTGCTCCCATCCCTCCCAGTGTGCTCCCACCCCTCCCAGCGTGCTCCCATCCCTCCCAGCGTGCTCCCATCCCTCCCAGCGTTCTCCCATCCCTCCCAGCGTGCTCCCACCCCTCCCATCCCTCCCAGCGTGCTCCCACCCCTCCCAGCGTGCTCCTATCGTGCTCCCATCCCTCCCAGCGTGCTCCCACCCCTCCCATCCCTCCCAGCGTGCTCCCACCCCTCCCAGCGTGCTCCTATCGTGCTCCCATCCCTCCCAGCGTGCTCCCACCCCTCCCAGCATGCTCCTATCGTGCTCCCATCCCTCCCAGCATGCTCCCATCGTGCTCCCACCCCTCCCAGCGTGCTCCTATCGTGCTCCCATCCCTCCCAGCGTGCTCCCACCCCTCCCAGCGTGCTCCTATCGTGCTCCCATCCCAAAATGTTTTTAGTCTAGTCAGAGCTCCAAACAATAACCCACCTCTTTCTCTCTTTGTGTTCAGAAACACATGATACAATTAGGAATCTGGTGATGTGTGACCATACGGAGTTGTCAAGCCACTGAGGAGGGATGATCCCTGAAGGGATCTCCCCCCCAAAACACAAACTCCATCAGAGTATGACTCCACTCACTCAAAACAAACTCCATCAGAGTATGACTCCACTCACTCAAAACACAAATTCCAACAGAGTATGACTCCACTCACTCAAAACACAAACTCCATCAGAGTATGACTCCACTCACTCAAAACACAAACTCCATCAGAGTATGACTCCACTCACTCAAAACACAAACTCCATCAGAGTATGACCCCACTCACTCAAAACACAAACTCCATCAGAGTATGACTCCACTCACTCAAAACACAAACACAATCAGAGTATGACTCCACTCACTCAAAACACAAACACAATTAGAGTATGACTCCACTCACTCAAAACACAAACACAATCAGAGTATGACCCCACTCACTCAAAACACAAACTCCATCAGAGTATGACTCCACTCACTCAAAACACAAACACAATCAGAGTATGACTCCACTCACTCAAAACACAAACACAATCAGAGTATGACTCCACTCACTCAAAACACAAACTCCAACAGAGTATGACTCCACTCACTCAAAACACAAACTCCAACAGAGTATGACTCCAATCACTCAAAACACAAACTCCAACAGAGTATGACTCCACTCACTCAAAACACAAACACAATCAGAGTATGACTCCACTCACTCAAAACAAACACAATCAGAGTATGACTCCACTCACTCAAAACACAATCAGAGTATGACTCCACTCACTCAAAACACAAACACAATCAGAGTATGACTCCACTCACTCAAAACACAAACACAATCAGAGTATGACTCCACTCACTCAAAACACAAACTCCATCAGAGTATGACCCCACTCACTCAAAACACAAACACAATCAGAGTATGACTCCACTCACTCAAAACACAAACACCAAGAGTATGACTCCACTCACTCAAACACAAACACAGAGTATGACTCCACTCACTCAAAACACAAACACCAAGAGTATGACTCCACTCACTCAAAACACAATCAGAGTATGACTCCACTCACTCAAAACACAAACACAATCAGAGTATGACTCCACTCACTCAAAACACAAACACAATCAGAGTATGACTCCACTCACTCAAAACACAAACACAATCAGAGTATGACTCCACTCACTCAAAACACAAACAGAGTATGACTCCACTCACTCAAAACACAAACACCATCAGAGTATGACTCCACTCACTCAAAACACAAACACAATCAGAGTATGACTCCACTCACTCAAAACACAAACACAATCAGAGTATGACTCCACCCACTGTTTATGTTTTGGTTGTCATATGATTTGTTGTCATTCCTTCCCAACTGCTGATATATCACTCGGATCAAGTGCTCGTCTGAACTCTCACCGGATGCCTTTTGTCCCATTGTTTACATGACTGTGGGCGGCCGAGGCCTCTCTTTCTCGGGTCTGCTGACGTGATATGAAAGTAGAGTGATTTATGTTTCTAGAACCGTACCGCAATTGAGAATCGTTTCACGTTTAGATGGGGTATTTTGACTGTTTTTGGCTTCCAGAACCAATTCTCCCTTTAAACAGAACATGTATAACGGATGTGAAACGTCTAGCTTAGTTAGCGGTGGTGCAGCGCTAAATAGCGTTTCAATCAGTGACGTCACTTGCTCTGAGACCTTGAAGTAGCGCCCGGGTATGGGCGAGGGGACGGTCTAAAGTTATACTGTTACACGTGTAAGGTCCTTGGACTAAGGACTAACGTTAGTCTCCTTTAGTCCAATACTGGGTGATGGTTTAGCGAACCAAACCATCAGTTCTAGCTTGCTATTATGCACATTGAATTCAACAATGGCAATTATATTTTCCACTTGACATTTGCTTTCAAAAAGGCAGCTCTAACATAGAACATGTAAGAATTAACTATAGCCATTCAATTCTACCGTGCTGATATAGGGAAATAATGCACGCTCTAGAATGCCCTTCAAGCCAATCAGAAACGAGTATTCAACTATGCCATGGTATAAACAGCTATAATGCATCGCCTTGTTTGGTCTAGTTTATATGTCACCTCTACTGAATGCACTTCCTGTAAATATCTAAGGAACATCTTGTCATAAACTGAGAACATGAGGGTCTATTTAGTGGTCCCTTCCTTTGCTCTAAACAAACTGTCATATTATTTAAATAAAGGGTCAGCAACAGTACCGGTGGATTCTCACGTATTCCATGGTAGTTGGCTACTATGATAACTACTCTTAACAGCACCAACTGCTGTAGTCAGTGCCTCGAGAAAATACTATCTTGAGGTAAAAAGACAGGCTTGTGCTAGTTGTTGTCTGCCAGCATCTGTAATTATTTACGTGCGACCCCCCTAACCTCGCATACCTAGCCGCCCCGGTGCTCTCACACCGGTCGCCGTGTGGCGGTGACGGCATAATACCGGAAACTAGAAGCTGAAGCTTCCCAAGCAGGGAAAAAAACCACGAGGAAAGGAAAACGCTTTTCTAACCGCTGCTGCACGAGAAGGGGGACGATTATTACCATTTTAGGGCACGCTCGCTCACATCCAAGCCCTACCCTTCTAACCACACTGCTTACTCAGATTCCACCCCATTTTCTTCCCTCTTTTTTTTCATCAATGCAACAAACAAAGATATACATTTAAAGTGTGAGAGAGAAAAAGAGAGCGCTCAAATTGTATATGTAAACTGTTTTTGTTTTTTTCACCCATTCTCGATATACTTTCATTTGAACGACTCCATTGCGAAGTCTTGCCCAGTCATACCTGGGCAAATAGCTCTGATCTGATCTGAACTAATCATACCCCTCTTACAAAAAAAGAAAACCGTTTTGAAACTGCAATAAAAGCGCAGTATCTGCAGTCGACTGTGGTATTTTTTGGACGCAGTAATACTGCACTATAACTTCAGTTACACTGCAAAAGTACGGCAGCAAAATAACGTGTAATTTTGGATTGCATGATTTGCAGTGTACGTACAGCTGTTACACTGCACTCTGACTGCAATATTTATTCTTAAGGGTCTTCAATTATATTATAGGCGTATCAATCCAATGTTGTTTTTATTTAACCTTTATTTAAAGTAGGCAAGTCAGTTAAAGAACAAATTCTTATTTACAAGGACGGCCTAGGAACACTACCCGTGAGCAACAACACCAACAAAAACAAGTATGTTCTGTAGTGTAATTAATTGTATGATAAAGTATGCCTGAATCATCACATAGACCACTATAATATGGTTGACATCACCAGACATTATGCGGATAGGAAGGTCTACAATAGAAGGAGAGGAGACGGGAAGAGGAGACACGATACAGCAGTTGAATGTCGAGGCGCAGGTCTGACATCTGTTGCTCTGCGAGGTGGGCGGGTTATTTCCAGGACTAATAGTTTTTCTAGGGGGGATGGGTATACGGGAGATTAGGCCACTCGTCCGGGCTACAGACAATATGCTGCTTCAATTACAGGCTAACCGGCTGCTTTTACGCGTGATGATAAAACACAAATCCTCCACGTAATGTTTATGTCAGTCCAAATCTTCTCGTGGTTCTAGTAGGCTAAACCCTTATTGTGAAAGAAAAAAAAAGTTGAGGAATTTAACGGTTTTTTTGCGGATCTAACTCTGAGTTTAATAAATGTAGTGTAAAAACATTCACTTTTTTTTGTTGTAAAAGTCATGGTCCAATATATTTTGGACAATAATAATGTTCCCAAGTTCCAACCATCAAAGAGCCGTATCAATGTCAAAGTAGCCTACAGGTTGACTGCTGCGCGTATGTCCCTCTCATCTCTGCAGCATTCAGAGGTGGAGGTAGAGGCATTCAAACACCTTTACCCACCAGGAGGGACTCGGAGCTAGATAGATCACACCGTAAAATGTATTCTATTCACCTTTCTCTGCTGCTTCTCCCACGCCGGGTCCAACAGCATATCCCGGTCCCAGTCATCTTCCTGAGGCATATAATCGTTTTCATCTCCGTCATACGGGTCCATGTCGAAAGTAGGCATGGATTATACTTCCTCGGGTTCCTGTGTTTTACCGGTACGGTACTCGGCGGTGGACCGGAGGTGATGTTGCAGCAGTATGTTGTTACCGTATACCGCACGACCAAGACGGTGTGGATGAAATTAACGGTCACAGGGGCTTCACTGTATCTCGCTTGCTGCTGACTCTCAGTTTCTCTCGCTCTCTCCGCTAAACTCACACAAAACCCCTCACCTTCTGTCTTTCTTTTTCTATCCAACTATTTTTTTTTCACCCACCGATCTAAAACGGGTAAGTAGGCAGGTCCTTGAACACTGGCGGAGATAGAAGCTAAACTTTGCTGTAATGAAATATAATAAAAAAGCTAAATGCAACGTCATTGGATACACAGGAGTTCTATGGCCCGCCCACCACCAACAAGTCCAGCATAATTGGCTGTAGCAGCTGTCAGTGCAGAGACTTAATGTAGGCTATGTAGTTCTATTAGTATACATTGGGTGCTGTAGACGATCGGATACTTCGATTGGAGACATTCTAATGTGTTTCATGTAGTTTGAAACCATGCAAATCTAGACATAAATGCGTAATGCGCGCAAATTCTACCACCCGTATAAGGGTAATTTAGTCTGTGTATACCTACAACAAAAGCGCACCTCCCCCAGCCTACCTGTAGCTTGAGGCTATTTTCTGTTTCAGAAGCCGCGTTTGCCACCTGGAAGAGGAGACCACACCCATCCTCCTCTTCATCTGTCAGAAAGAGAGGTAGAGAGGTGGATAGGAGTTGCGCCATCTATGCAACTTGTTGACAGATAGATAGACAGACAGACAGACAGACACACACAACATATATGTAACTTGTTGCCAGACAGAAAGATAGACACACGCAACATCTATGTAGCTTGTTGCCAGACAGACAGACAGACAGACAGACAGACAGACAGACAGAGGACATTATGCAACTTGTTGCCAGACAGACAAACAGAGAGATAGACAGACACACAACATATATGTAACTTGTTGCCAGACAGACAAACAGAGAGATAGACAGACACACAACATATATGTAACTTGTTGCCAGACAGACAGACAGACAGACAGACAGACATCTATGTAACTTGTTGCCAGACAGACAGACAGACAGAGCCACACGTCCTCTAGGCCTGGGGCTCCCAAACCTTTTCACAAAGGCCCCCCCTTCCAGCATTTGGGAAATGTTTTATTTCAGTAGCTTGGTTTCCATCCAATTGGTTACCGCTTTTTATGCAAATATTCTAAAATCTGCATAAAAACAATTTCTTACGAGAGATGTTTTTCTATCAAATTGACTTATTTAATAAAAGGATGTGTGTGATGACATAGTGCACGTAATAAAAGGATGTGTGTGATGACATAGTGCACATAATAAAAGGATGTGTGTGATGACATAGTGCACATAATAAAAGGATGTGTGTGATGACATAGTGCACATAATAAAACGTGTGTGATGACATAGTGCACATAAATAAAAGGATGTGTGTGATGACATAGTGCACATAATAAAAGGATGTGTGTGATGACATAGTGCACATAATAAAAGGATGTGTGTGATGACATAGTGCACATAATAAAAGGATGTGTGTGATGACATAGTGCACATAATAAAAGGATGTGTGTGATGACATAGTGCACATAATAAAAGGAGGTGTGTGATGACATAGTGCACATAATAAAAGGATGTGTGTGATGACATAGTGCACATAATAAAACTGTGTGTGATGACATAGTGCACATAATAAAAGGATGTGTGTGATGACATAGTGCACATAATAAAAGGATGTGTGTGATGACATAGTGCACATAATAAAAGGATGTGTGTGATGACATAGTGCACATAATAAAAGGATGTGTGTGATGACATAGTGCACATAATAAAAGGATGTGTGTGATGACATAGTGCACATAATAAAATGTGTGTGATGACATAGTGCACATAATAAAAGGATGTGTGTGATGACATAGTGCACATAATAAAAGGATGTGTGTGATGACATAGTGCACATAATAAAAGGATGTGTGTGATGACATAGTGCACATAATAAAAGGATGTGTGTGATGACATAGTGCACATAATAAAAGGATGTGTGTGATGACATAGTGCACATAATAAAAGGATGTGTGTGATGACATAGTGCACATAATAAAAGGATGTGTGTGATGACATAGTGCACATAATAAAAGGATGTGTGTGATGACATAGTGCACATAATAAAAGGATGTGTGTGATGACATAGTGCACATAATAAAAGGATGTGTGTGATGACATAGTGCACATAATAAAATGTGTGTGATGACATAGTGCACATAATAAAAGGATGTGTGTGATGACATAGTGCACATAATAAAATGTGTGTGATGACATAGTGCACATAATAAAAGGATGTGTGTGATGACATAGTGCACATAATAAAATGTGTGTGATGACATAGTGCACATAATAAAAGGATGTGTGTGATGACATAGTGCACATAATAAAACTGTGTGATGACATAGTGCACATAATAAAAGGATGTGTGTGATGACATAGTGCACATAATAAAAGGATGTGTGTGATGACATAGTGCACATAATAAAACTGTGTGATGACATAGTGCACACAATAAAAGGATGTGTGTGATGACATAGTGCACATAATAAAAGGATGTGTGTGATGACATAGTGCACACAATAAAAGGATGTGTGTGATGACATAGTGCACACAATAAAAGGATGTGTGTGATGACATAGTGCACATAATAAAAGGATGTGTGTGATGACATAGTGCACATAATAAAAGGATGTGTGTGATGACATAGTGCACGTAATAAAAGGATGTGTGTGATGACATAGTGCACATAATAAAAGGATGTGTGTGATGACATAGTGCACATAATAAAAGGATGTGTGTGATGACATAGTGCACATAATAAAAGGATGTGTGTGATGACATAGTGCACATAATAAAAGGATGTGTGTGATGACATAGTGCACACAATAAAAGGATGTGTGTGATGACATAGTGCGCACAATAAAAGGATGTGTGTGATGACATAGTGCACACAATAAAAGGATGTGTGTGATGACATAGTGCACATAATAAAAGGATGTGTGTGATGACATAGTGCACATAATAAAAGGATGTGTGTGATGACATAGTGCACACAATAAAAGGATGTGTGTGATGACATAGTGCACATAATAAAAGGATGTGTGTGATGACATAGTGCACATAGTAAAAGGATGTGTGTGATGACATAGTGCACATAAAAGGATGTGTGTGATGACATAGTGCACATAATAAAAGGATGTGTGTGATGACATAGTGCACATAATAAAAGGATGTGTGTGATGACATAGTGCACATAATAAAAGGATGTGTGTGATGACATAGGGCACATAATAAAAGGATGTGTGTGATGACATAGTGCACATAATAAAAGGATGTGTGTGATGACATAGTGCACATAATAAAAGGATGTGTGTGATGACATAGTGCACATAATAAAATGATGTGTGTGATGACATAGTGCACATAATAAAAGGATGTGTGTGATGACATAGTGCTCATAATAAAAGGATGTGTGTGATGACATAGTGCACGTAATAAAAGGATGTGTGTGATGACATAGTGCACATAATAAAAGGATGTGTGTGATGACATAGTGCACGTAATAAAAGGATGTGTGTGATGACATAGTGCACATAATAAAAGGATGTGTGTGATGACATAGTGCACATAATAAAACGTGTGTGATGACATAGTGCACATAATAAAATGTGTGTGATGACATAGTGCACATAATAAAAGGATGTGTGTGATGACATAGTGCACATAATAAAACTGTGTGATGACATAGTGCACACAATAAAAGGATGTGTGTGATGACATAGTGCACATAATAAAAGGATGTGTGTGATGACATAGTGCACATAATAAAAGGATGTGTGTGATGACATAGTGCACATAATAAAAGGATGTGTGTGATGACATAGTGCACACAATAAAAGGATGTGTGTGATGACATAGTGCACATAATAAAAGGATGTGTGTGATGACATAGTGCACATAATAAAAGGATGTGTGTGATGACATAGTGCACACAATAAAAGGATGTGTGTGATGACATAGTGCACATAATAAAAGGATGTGTGTGATGACATAGTGCACATAACAAAAGGATGTGTGTGATGACATAGTGCACATAGTAAAAGGATGTGTGTGATGACATAGTGCACATAAAAGGATGTGTGTGATGACATAGTGCACATAATAAAAGGATGTGTGTGATGACATAGTGCACATAATAAAAGGATGTGTGTGATGACATAGTGCACATAATAAAAGGATGTGTGTGATGACATAGTGCACATAATAAAAGGATGTGTGTGATGACATAGTGCACATACAAATAACTTCTCTGGTTACATTTCCATGTGATAATTAAAATAAATATGAGTTAAATGGACTTCAACAGTGAAGAGACGACTCCGGGATGCTGGCCTTCTAGGCAGAGTTACAAAGAAGGCCTTTACCCTGCCTTCATGTACACATCTACATCAAATACCTCGTACCTCTGCACATTGATCTGATCTTGGTACGCCCTGAAACTACACTACATGAACAAAAGTATGTGGACACCTGCTCGTTGAACATCTCATTTCACAATCAAGAGCGTTAATATGGAACTGGTCCCCCCTTTGCTGCTATAACAGCCTCCACTCTTCTGGGAAGGCTTTCCACTAGATGTTGGACTTGCTTCCATTCAGCCACAAGAGCATTAGTGAGGTTGGGCACTAATGTTGGGCGATTAGGCCTGGCTCGCAGTCTGCGTTCGAATTCATCCCAAAGGTGTTCGATGGGGTTGAGGTAAGGGCTCTGAGCAGGCCAGTCCGGTTCTTACACAGAGATCTCAACAAACTATTTCTGTATGGACCTCGCTTTGTGCACGGGGGCATTGTCATGCTGAAACAGGAAAGGGCCTTCCCCAAACTGTTGCCACAAAGTTGGAAGCACAGAATCTTCTAGAATGTAATTTTATGCTGTAGTGTTAAGAGTTCCCTTCTCTGGAACTAAGGGGCCTGAACCATGAAAACAGCGCCAGACCTTTACAGTTGGCACTATGCATTCGGGCAGGTAGCCTGCTCCTGGCATCTGCCAAACCAAGATTTGTCCATCGGACTGCCAAGATGGTGAAGCGTGAATCTTCACTCCAGAGAACGTGTTTCCACTGCTCCAGAGTCCAATGGCGGCGAGCTTTACCCCACTCCAGCTGACGCTTGGCATTGTGCGTGGTGATCTGAGGCTTGTGTGCGGCTGCTCGGCCATGGAAACCCATTTCATGAAGCTCCTGACAGACAGTTATTGTGCTGACGTTGCTTCCAGAGGCAGTTTAGAACACGGTAGTGAGTGTTGCAACCGAGGACAGACTATTTTTACGCACTACAGTACTCAGCGGTCCCGTTCTGAGAGCTTGTGTGGCCTACCACTTCACGGCTGAGCCATTGTTGCTCCTAGACGTTTCCACTTCACAATAACGGCACTTACAGTTGACCGGGGCAGCTCTAGCAGGGCTAGAAATTTGACAGACTGACTTGTTGGAATGGTGGCATCCTATGACGGTGCCACGTTGAAAGTCACTGAGCTCTTCACTAAGGCCATTCTACTGCCAATGTTTGTCTGTGGAGATTGCATGGCTGTGGGCTCGATTTTATACACTTGTAAGCAACGGGTGTGTCTGAAAGAGCTGAATCCACTAATTTGAAGGGGTGTCCACATACTTTTGTATGACTATCCCCTGTTCACACTATGTGACTATCCCCTGTTCACACTATGTGTACATACCGTAGTATCTCCATTCTTGTGTATCTTCGTGTTACTATTTTATTTTTAAACTCTACATCATTGGGAAGGAGCTCGTAAGCAAGAGTTTCGCGGTAAAGGGGCATTTGATTTGATGTACCGTGTCACCGGGCGGCTTCCCGTGGCCACGGTCTATCTACCTTGTAAGGTAAAACCACATACTGGAACTCCTCGCTGCATGGAGGCCTCTCTCCTCTTCCTCACTACCGCCCGCTCCCTGCTCTGCCCGCCCTGCTCCCCCTCTCTGCTAGCTAAATCTAAACTGCATAGCCTACACACCGGGTAGCCCTGGTCGGTCTGAAATATTTCTTGACTACATGAAACAGGAGCGTTCTTCCATATATGGACAAACTTCCAAGCGGGTGAATGTTTGGGAAAGTGACGTCACAGATTAAGAGCAAGCTACAGACTGCCAACTCACTGAATGGCTTTGTGTTTAAAGAGACAGAGTATCTTTTCACAGCAAGGCGCGAGTGTTACTACTGTGCAGACCAAGAGAGGAGAGAGCCTCAACGAAACAATGAAAGACAGTGTAGCCTACAGTTTTGTAACAGGGTTAAGACAGTTCACGTATTCCTAAAATATATATTTTTTTCACAGGTAGGAAGAGTGAAGAGGAGAGATGCGAGCAGGGAAGGAGCATTTCTTCCATGTTCGTTATTATTTCTCAAAGAAACATATAGGTTATTACTCTGTACCAGTGAAGTATTACTATATTACCAGTAAATACCTGGTAATTTCTGTCCTGGAGGAGGAGGAGGAGGAGGAAGAGATTGTGTCTGCAATGAAGGACAGGCAGCTTCAGATGACCCACTGCCTAGTCGACCCTAGATGATGTTCTCCTGATCAGGTGGATCTGACCACAAGACTCCTGATCAGGTGGATCTGACCACAAGACACCTGATCAGGTGGATCTGACCACAAGACACCTGATCAGGTGGATCTGACCACAAGACACCTGATCAGGTGGATCTGACCACAAGACACCTGATCAGGTGGATCTGACCACAAGACACCTGATCAGGTGGATCTGACCACAAGACACCTGATCAGGTGGATCTGACCACAAGACACCTGATCAGGTGGATCTGACCATAAGACACCTGATCAGGTGGATCTGACCACAAGACACCTGATCAGGTGGATCTGACCACAAGACACCTGAAGACAATAGAGTACTAAGAAAAGGAGCTTGGAGTGAAGTTGTGTGTGTGTGTGTGTGTGTGTGTGTGTGTGTGTGTGTGTGTGTGTGTGTGTGTGTGTGTGTGTGTGTGTGTGTGTGTGTGCGTTCGATCACTCTCTGGCCTCTACACAAGGCATTCCAACCATGTTGTAGTGAATACAAACGATGCAGTCCATCCTGCTTTCAGTTGCAGAGATCAATTCCTTGTATGGGATAAGTAACTGGGGAAACAATGACAATGTTTTTAATCGTTGTATTAAAGTATTACGAGAGTTATGTTTATTCCTTCTCAAAACAATGGAGAGCAGAAAAAATTAAAAAATCCAAAAATTATATTTCCCAATTCTAATTTCTGTTAAGATCCTGTTAACCACAAAAACAAAACAAGACTAATTCTGCTGAAAAGCCATCAGAGGAAGTTGTATTTATTTAGAAGTCTCTACAGGATTGGTGGGTCCCACACGGAATGGTTGAGCTAACGTAGGCTAATGCGATTAGCATGAGGTTGAGCTAACGTAGGCTAATGCAATTAGCATGAGGTTGAGCTAACGTAGGCTAATGTGATTAGCATGAGGTTATAAGTAACAAGAACATTTCCCAGGACATAAACATATCGGATATTGGCAGAAAGCTTACATTCTTGTTAATATAACTGCACTGTCCAATTTACAGTAGCTATTACAGTGAAATAATACCATGCTATTGTTTGAGGAGAGTGCACAGTTATGAACTTGAAAAGTTTTTAATAAACCAATTAGGTACATTTGGGCAGTCCTGAAACAAAATTTTGAACATAAATGGAATGGCTCATTGGATCAGTCTAAAACTGTGCACATGCACTGCTGCCATCTCGTGGCCAAAATTGAAATTGCACCTGGGCTGGGATAATACATCATCATTTTCTTTCTATTGTCTTCTATCAGATCTAATGTGTTATATTCTCCAACATTAATTTCACATTTCCTCAAACTTCAAAGCGTTTCCTTTCAGATGGTACCAAGAATATGCATATCCTTGCTTCAGGTCCTGAGCTACAGGCAGTTAGATTTGGGTATGTAATTTTAGGCGAAATTTTAAAAAAAGGGTCTGATCCTTAAGAGGAATTATTAAGAACAAAGCCGACAGGAACTATGCATTCCAAATAGGGCTCTGGTCTAAAGTAGTGCACTATATAGGGAATAGGGTACCATAGGGCTCTGGTCAAAGTAGTGCACTATATAGGGAATAGGGTGCCATAGGGCTCTGGTCGAAGTAGTGCACTATATAGGGAATAGGGTGCCATAGGGCTCTGGTCAAAGTAGTGCACTATATAGGGAATAGGGTGCCATTTGGGATCCAGGGTGCCATTTGGCATCCAGAGTGACTGCTTGGCTGGAACGTCACACTGCTATGGCCAGCAGCACTAAGTGGAGACTAGAGAATTAGCTTGATAACCCTTAACAAATCTGTCTGTCAGTTTGGCCTCCAGATCATCACATGACCAGGAAGACAGATATATCAAAATGACTAGCAGGTGCTCTAGAATCAACACTTAGACCACGATAACCTGTGGTGATAACCTTCACCAATATGTATGTCTGATCTGTTCTCAGATCACCACCACTTCAACACAGACTCATGATAGCCTGGTCGCAGATGTGTTTGTGCTGTATCCAGCTCCTACGGGACCATATGGGACCACGGGAGTTTAATGAAGCACAAACAGATGTGGCCCATGAGGACATATAAATAGAATGATTAGACTAGTTTCTATATCTATGCATGAGGTCATGTGAGGTATAGAATATATATGATTGTCAGATAGAATGAATTCTATCTGAAACGATTATATTTCTGTCTGCGAGGTTCAGAATGTCTCTCTGCGTCATTGTTCTGGTGAAGGGCGAAACTTCAAGCTTTTAATAATTGCTCAAATAAATCGTATGTGTTTACTAGTGAGCGAGCGTTGGTCCTTTTCCTTTTCAATGAGAATCAGGTTTCACATAACTAGCCCAGGAGGGACTCAGGACTAGGGTTGTGGCCGTTATGACATTTTGTCAGCCGGTTATTGTCATGCAAAAGCCTGCTGGTCTCACCGTAATTGACCGTTAATTAACATAAACCCTTTTAGCAACTCCAGGCCTCCACGCGCACAATCTGCTGATGCGCGCCTCCTGAACATCGACATTTTAATTATAAAAAAAAAAAAGTGGAATAAATACACGTTATATATACACCATCATAATAAAATTAACATGATATCAAGGAAATATATTTCAGAAACTGTAGACAGCCCCACTCTGCGCGCTGGAGAAAGGAAGGAATGAGAGATGGAAACGCGTGGCGGTGAGATATGCTGTAGCTACAGGTAATGTGTCAGCCTAGGCAATAAAAAATCACTATAATTGTAGGCTTAGCCGCTCTGCACAATCAACAAACCAACAACATCGCCCAGACTCATGAACAGAAAGTTTGGAGTGTAGGACTCCCGAGTGACACAAGGCACTTACATCTGTGTTAGAGGCGTCACTACAGACATCAAAACATGCTGCGATCGGGAGTCCCTTAGTTTCGGCGCACAATTGGCTCAGCGTCGTCCTGATTAGGGGAGGGTTTGGCCGGGGTAGGCCGTAATTGTAAATATGAATTTGGTCCTGACTGACTTGACTAGTTATTAAATAAATAAATTAAAAACAGTAGCATAATGTACCCAGTCCATTCAGTACGCATAATAATACACATTCAAAGGCGGTTACTGGAATGTGTTCCTAGTAATAGGCTAGATCAATTATGTAGGTACGAAATAAATCTTAAATCCGTTTTTTAATTGTTTTTCTGCTGTTGTAATATATGGTAGACTTTGTGCGAAAAAAAAAAAAACATGAGCTGGCGCACACCCAGATTTTTTTTTTTTGGGTGGAGGTGCTGATTTACTGCGAATAAACTATAAACTGTGAAAATAAACACTCTATATATAAACTCCCGGTAATTTATTTGGTAAATCAGCAATGTTTCGGCATCACTGTGATTTCAGGGTGTTCGATGATATAGACTACTAGACAGTACAGCCAGCCAGGATGATATAGACTACTAGACAGTACAGCCAGCCAGGATGATATAGACTACTGGATAGTACAGCCAGCCAGGATGACAGACTACTAGACAGTACAGCCAGGATGACAGACTACTGGACAGTACAGCCAGGATGACAGACTACTGGATAGTACAGCCAGCCAGGATGGCAGACTACTAGACAGTACAGCCATCCAGGAGGATATAGACTACTAGACAGTACAGCCAGGATGATATAGACTACTAGACAGTACAGCCAGGATAATATAGACTACTGGACAGTACAGCCAGGATGACAGACTACTAGACAGTACAGCCAGCCAGGATGGCAGACTACTAGACAGTACAGCCAGCCAGGATGGCAGACTACTAGACAGTACAGCCAGGATGACAGACTACTAGACAGTACAGCCATGATGACAGACTACTAGACAGTACAGCCAGCCAGGATGACATAGACTACTAGACAGTACAGCCAGCCAGGATGACAGACTACTAGACAGTACAGCCATGATGACAGACTACTAGACAGTACAGCCAGGATGACAGACTACTAGACAGTACAGCCAGCCAGGATGTCAGACTACTAGACAGTACAGCCAGGATGACAGACTACTAGACAGTACAGCCAGCCAGGATGTCAGACTACTAGACAGTACAGCCAGCCAGGATGTCAGACTACTAGACAGTACAGCCAGCCAGGATGTCAGACTACTAGACAGTACAGCCAGCCAGGATGTCAGACTACTAGACAGTACAGCCAGCCAGGATGATGTAGACTACTAGACAGTACAGCCAGCCAGGATGATGTAGACTACTATACAGTACAGCCAGAATGATATAGACTATTAGACAGTACAGCCAGCCAGGATGATGTAGACTACTAGACAGTACAGCCAGGATGATATAGACTACTAGACAGTACAGCCAGGATGATATAGACTACTGGACAGTACAGCCAGGATGATATAGACTACTGGACAGTACAGCCAGGATGACAGACAGTAGCTCTGTGAACTTGTCTTAAAGGCAACTCTTCGGGCATCGTGGTTTCCAAGACAACCAACTACAGTCGATGAGATAATTCCGCCCTCTTCCACTGTGAAGGAGTCTGTTCCAAATGGCACCTCTCTTACCTCTAAGATTCAAATCAGGAAGGCTGGAGACTGCACGTGACGAATAAACTTTGATTTAATCTGGTCTTGAAGGCTGGTTTAACTTCGTCCAGTAAGCGTAACATAAATCACTCCGTTTCCTATTCCTACGGGCATAGTGGGAACGAATACAAACGTACAGTATGATCATCAGCATTGAATCACGTTTCTCCTCCTCTTTCCTATTAGCCACGTGCGGTATGTCACAATAACAAACATTCCTCGCGCTTGCTGTTTAACCTACGGGCTTCACCGTCCTCTCTCCCAACCAATGGGCATAAATGTTGAGATGTGTTTATATACGGGAATTTATCATTATTCTCTCGCTTGCTGTTTTTACAAAAACAATGTACAGTATCGATAGCAGCAGTAACGGATAGGGCCACCTGCCGTCACGTCGTCAGGCTCCGAGGGTCTTCCCTCAGTGAGGAGGACATTTCCCAAACTATGTAATAAGATTCCATATTGCATTCAGTCATTGTTCATTCACTTAAGCCTGTACTCGATTGAACTACTGTTGACCAGGGCCCATAGGGCTTGTAAGTGCACTATATAGGGAATAGGGTGCCATTTGGGATTCAAATAGTGCACTATATAGGGAATAGGGTGACATTTGGGACTAAGTAGTGCATTATATAGGGAATAGGGTGAGATTTGGGACTAAGTAGTGCACTATATAGGGAATAGGGTGCCATTTGAGACTAAGTAGTGCACTATATAGGGAATAGGGTGCCATTTGGGACACATTTGGTTTCTGTCTGAGAGGGCGGGGCTTCTTTTTTTATCTGATCACAGGAAGTTAGTCCTTTTATGGTTATTTAGCCCACTGTTAGTCACTGTGAATGGAGTCTTCTTTTGGTACAGACCTAGCCTACATCAACCCTGTGGAATTTATTCCTCTCCCTGTCAATTACACTGAAATTGTTAGCTGCTGTTAGTTGGTACTATACATAGTAGTGTATTTAGGAATGTTACTCAATATCGAGATGAAAATTGTATTCAATCTGAAAATGAAACGTGGAGTAATACAGTACGTTGGATTCATTAACTGTGAAACAACAATGTGTGGATCCACAGGTCTCATCTTTATCATTTAATGAAAAAAAAACTATATTTTTCTTGTCATCTTTAGTTTAGTTTAGTCCAGGGCTTTCCAACCCTGTTCCCGAAGAGCTACTGTCATCTTTAGTTTAGTCCAGGTCTCTCCAACCCTGTTCCCGAAGAGCTACTGTCATCTTTAGTTTAGTCCAGGGCTCTCCAACCCTGTTCCTGAAGAGCTACTGTCATCTTTAGTTTAGTCCAGGTCTCTCCAACCCTGTTCCCGAAGAGCTACTGTCATCTTTAGTTTAGTCCAGGGCTCTCCAACCCTGTTCCTGAAGAGCTACTGACATCTTTAGTTTATTTTAGTTCAGGGCTCTCCAACCCTGTTCCTGAAGAGCTACTGTCATCTTTAGTTTAGTTTAGTCCAGGGCTCTCCAACCCTGTTCCCGAAGAGCTATTGTCATCTTTAGTTTAGTCCAGGGCTCTCCAACCCTGTTCCTGAAGAGCTACTGACATCTTTAGTTTATTTTAGTTCAGGGCTCTCCAACCCTGTTCCTGAAGAGCTACTGTCATCTTTAGTTTAGTTTAGTCCAGGGCTCTCCAACCCTGTTCCCGAAGAGCTATTGTCATCTTTAGTTTAGTCCAGGGCTCTCCAACCCTGTTCCTGAAGAGCTACTGACATCTTTAGTTTATTTTAGTTCAGGGCTCTCCAACCCTGTTCCTGAAGAGCTACTGTCATCTTTAGTTTAGTTTAGTCCAGGGCTCTCCAACCCTGTTCCCGAAGAGCTATTGTCATCTTTAGTTTAGTCCAGGGCTCTCCAACCCTGTTCCTGAAGAGCTGCTGTCATCTTTAGTTTAGTCCAGGTCTCTCCAACCCTGTTCCTGAAGAGCTACTGTCATCTTTAGTTTAGTCCAGGTCTCTCCAACCCTGTTCCCGAAGAGCTACTGTCATCTTTAGTTTAGTCCAGGGCTCTCCAACCCTGTTCCTGAAGAGCTACTGTCTTGTAGGGTTTTAACTCCAACCCTAATCTAGCACACCTGATTCTAATAATTAACTAGTTGATATGCTGGTTAGTTACAACATGGGTTTGGAGTGAAAACCTACAGAAGGGTAGCTCTCCAGGAGTGCCCTGATTTAGTTCATAGATTGGTTTAGTCTAGTGTGCTGTTCTGCTATGCTAGTCTATGGTTTGGTCTAGTGTGCTGTTCTGCTGTGCTACAGTCTAGTGTGCTGTTCTGCTATGCTACAGTCTATGGTTTGGTCTAGTGTGCTGTTCTGCTATGCTACTGTCTATGGTTTGGTCTAGTGTGCTGTTCTGCTATGCTACAGTCTATGGTTTGGTCTAGTGTGCTGTTCTGCTATGCTACGGTCTATGGTTTGGTCTAGTGTGCTGTTCTGCTATGCTACGGTCTATGGTTTGGTCTAGTGTGCTGTTCTGCTGTGCTACAGTCTAGTGTGCTGTTCTGCTATGCTACAGTCTATGGTTTGGTCTAGTGTGCTGTTCTGCTATGCTACAGTCTATGGTTTGGTCTAGTGTGCTGTTCTGCTATGCTACAGTCTATGGTTTGGTCTAGTGTGCTGTTCTGCTATGCTACAGTCTATGGTTTGGTCTAGTGTGCTGTTCTGCTATGCTACAGTCTATGGTTTGGTCTAGTGTGCTGTTCTGCTATGCTACAGTCTATGGTTTGGTCTAGTGTGCTGTTCTGCTATGCTACAGTCTATGGTTTGGTCTAGTGTGCTGTTCTGCTATGCTACAGTCTATGGTTTGGTCTAGTGTGCTGTTCTGCTATGCTACAGTCTATGGTTTGGTCTAGTGTGTTCTGCTATGCTACAGTCTATGGTTTGGTCTAGTGTGCTGTTCTGCTATGCTACAGTCTATGGTTTGGTCTAGTGTGCTGTTCTGTTATGCTACAGTCTATGGTTTGGTCTAGTGTGCTGTTCTGCTATGCTACAGTCTATGGTTTGGTCTAGTGTGCTGTTCTGCTATGCTACAGTCTATGGTTTGGTCTAGTGTGCTGTTCTGCTATGCTACAGTCTATGGTTTGGTCTAGTGTGCTGTTCTGCTATGCTACAGTCTATGGTTTGGTCTAGTGTGCTGTTCTGCTATGCTACAGTCTATGGTTTGGTCTAGTGTGCTGTTCTGCTATGCTACAGTCTATGGTTTGGTCTAGTGTGCTGTTCTGCTATGCTACAGTCTATGGTTTGGTCTAGTGTGCTGTTCTGCTATGCTACAGTCTATGGTTTGGTCTAGTGTGCTGTTCTGCTATGCTACAGTCTATGGTTTGGTCTAGTGTGCTGTTCTGCTATGCTACAGTCTATGGTTTGGTCTAGTGTGCTGTTCTGCTATGCTACAGTCTATGGTTTGGTCTAGTGTGTTCTGCTATGCTACAGTCTATGGTTTGGTCTAGTGTGCTGTTCTGCTATGCTACAGTCTATGGTTTGGTCTAGTGTGCTGTTCTGTTATGCTACAGTCTATGGTTTGGTCTAGTGTGCTGTTCTGCTATGCTACAGTCTATGGTTTGGTCTAGTGTGCTGTTCTGCTATGCTACAGTCTATGGTTTGGTCTAGTGTGCTGTTCTGCTATGCTACAGTCTATGGTTTGGTCTAGTGTGCTGTTCTGCTATGCTACAGTCTATGGTTTGGTCTAGTGTGCTGTTCTGCTATGCTACAGTCTATGGTTTGGTCTAGTGTGCTGTTCTGCTATGCTACAGTCTAGTGTGCTGTTCTGCTATGCTAACAGTCTATGGTTTGGTCTAGTGTGCTGTTCTGCTATGCTAACAGTCTATGGTTTGGTCTAGTGTGCTGTTCTGCTATGCTAACAGTCTATGGTTTGGTCTAGTGTGCTGTTCTGCTATGCTAACAGTCTATGGTTTGGTCTAGTGTGCTGTTCTGCTATGCTAACAGTCTATGGTTTGGTCTAGTGTGCTGTTCTGCTATGCTAACAGTCTATGGTTTGGTCTAGTGTGCTGTTCTGCTATGCTAACAGTCTATGGTTTGGTCTAGTGTGCTGTTCTGCTATGCTAACAGTCTATGGTTTGGTCTAGTGTGCTGTTCTGCTATGCTAACAGTCTATGGTTTGGTCTAGTGTGCTGTTCTGCTATGCTAACAGTCTATGGTTTGGTCTAGTGTGCTGTTCTGCTATGCTAACAGTCTATGGTTTGGTCTAGTGTGCTGTTCTGCTATGCTAACAGTCTATGGTTTGGTCTAGTGTGCTGTTCTGCTATGCTAACAGTCTATGGTTTGGTCTAGTGTGCTGTTCTGCTATGCTACAGTCTATGGTTTGGTCTAGTGTGCTGTTCTGCTATGCTACAGTCTATGGTTTGGTCTAGTGTGCTGTTCTGCTATGCTAACAGTCTATGGTTTGGTCTAGTGTGCTGTTCTGCTATGCTACAGTCTATGGTTTGGTCTAGTGTGCTGTTCTGCTATGCTAACAGTCTATGGTTTGGTCTAGTGTGCTGTTCTGCTATGCTAACAGTCTATGGTTTGGTCTAGTGTGCTGTTCTGCTATGCTAACAGTCTATGGTTTGGTCTAGTGTGCTGTTCTGCTATGATAACAGTCTATCGTCTGTTCAAGGGTCATGTTTCTTTCACTGCAGTGTTGAAGATTAGTTACCGTGGTGACTTGGTACCGTGTGGGTGCAGAAACATCTATCCAATATTTCAAAAATAAAGGGAACA
Source organism: Oncorhynchus kisutch (assembly GCF_002021735.2). Lineage (NCBI taxonomy): Eukaryota > Metazoa > Chordata > Actinopteri > Salmoniformes > Salmonidae > Oncorhynchus > Oncorhynchus kisutch. Next base: position 52,811,786 of record NC_034180.2, on the reverse strand, counting down.
CTAAAATAACACATCCTAGATCTGAATGAATGAAATATTCTTATTAAATACTTTTTTCTTTACATAGTTGAATGTGCTGACAACAAAATCACATAAAAATGGTCAATGGGAATCAAATTTATCAACCCATGGAGGTCTGGATTTGGAGTCACACTCAAAATTAAAGTGGAAAACCACACTACAGGCTGATCCAACTTTGATGTAATGTCTTTAAAACAAGTCAAAATGAGGCTCAGTAGTGTGTGTGGCCTCCACGTGCCTGTATGACCTCCCTACAACGCCTGGGCATGCTCCTGATGAGGTGGCGGTGGTCTCCTGAGGGATCTCCTCCAGGACCTGGACTAAAGCATCCGCCAACTCCTGGACAGTCTGTGGTGCAACGTGACGTTGGTGGATGGAGCGAGACATGATGTCCCAGATGTGCTCAATTGGATTCAGGTCTGGGGAACGGGCGGGCCAGTCCATAGCATCAATGCCTTCTTCTTGCAGGAACTGCTGACACACTCCAGCCACATGAGGTCTAGCTTTGTCTTGCATTAGGAGGAACCCAGGGCCAACCGCACCAGCATATGGTCTCACAAGGGGTCTGAGGATCTCATCTCAGTACCTAATGGCAGTCAGGCTACCTCTGGCGAGCACATGGAGGGCTGTGTGGCCCCCCAAAGAAATGCCACCCCACACCATGACTGACCCACCGCCAAACCGGTCATGCAGGAGGATGTTGCAGGCAGCAGAACCGTCTCCAGACTCTGTAACGTCGGTCACGTGCTCAGTGTGAACCTGCTTCCATCTGAAGAGCACAGGGCGCCAGTGGCGAATTTGCCAATCTCTGTGTTCTCTGGCAAATGCCAAACGTCCTGCACGATGTTGGGCTGTAAGCACAACCCCCACCTGTGGACGTCGGGCCCTCATACCACCCTCATGGAGTCTGTTTCTGACCGTTTGAGCAGACACATGCACATTTGTGGCCTGCTGGAGGTAATTTTGCAGGGCTCTGGCCGTGCTCCTCCTTGCACAAAGGCGGAGGTAGCGGTCCTGCTGCTGGGTTGTTGCCTTCCTACGGCCTCCTCCACGTCTCCTGACGTACTGGCCTGTCTCCTGGTAGCGCCTCCATGCTCTGGACACTACGCTGACAGACACAGCAAACCTTCTTGCCACAACTCGTATTAATGTCCCATCCTGGATGAGCTGCACTACCTGAGCCACTTGTGTGGGTTGTAGACTCAGTCTCATGCTCCCACTAGAGTGAAAGCACCGCCAGCATTCAAAAGTGACCAAAACATCAGCCAGGAAGCATAGGAACTGAGAAGTGGTCTGTGGTCTCCACCTGCAGAACCACTCCTTTATTGGGGGTGTCTTGCTAATTGCCTATAATTTCCACCTGTTGTCTATTCCATCTGCACAACAGCATGTGAAATGTATTATCAATCAGTGTTGCTTCCTAAGTGGACAGTTTGATTTCACAGAAGTGTGATTGACTTGGAGTTACATTGTGTTGTTTAAGTGTTCCCTTTATGTTTGTTGAGCAGTGTATTTTTACCTCCAGTCCTGATGTGCTTTAAGGATTGTTGTGGACTTAGAAGCTCCAATTTAGTTGTTTTTCTATTAAAAATAAAAACATTATAAAATGTGATTTTGAGTGATGAAAACCTACAAAACAGGGAAAAATCTGAAACCTGGAAAAACTAAACTAAGATTTTATAGGGCCCTAGATAAGGCTCGGGATCTATTCCTGGGTTACTTTTACATTTTCCCGCTGTACCGAAACGAACGGTTACCCCAAAACCTTAATACGTACCTGACTGTGGGTTTGGTGAACACCACTAATTATTATTGTAAAATAGATAAACATTCCTTACAATGAATAGAGGCTCAGAAATGGCAGTGAAATCATTGATAAATGAATGATTCTTTAATTGAAGAAAGCAGCAACAACAAAAAGACACTTGCTGCTGCTTGGTAACAGAGGGTTTGGGTCAGGAAGGAGAGGAGACGAGAGCAATCGATTCCTTTTAAACACTGAAATCATAATAAATCATACCTTCTTTAATGCACAACTCAAACAGCTGGGTTGGGCTGGCTCCACCAGATTGCCATGGAAACGCATAAACTTCACCAAGCTAAGCACTGAAAAATCTAAATGAATCCAGTCTCGTTTTAACTCCAATTGAAATCAAATCCGCAGTCGAAAAGCTTTAGTCCTGAATTTCAGCCCCCCCATGAGTGTTCTCTTAAAATTCTGTATTTGTTTCAAAACATGAACATAAAAAATAAAATAAAATTCTGCCTTAAGACTAAATGACTAGCAAAATAATTAACAATAGCATTACTATCAATATGATTACTTATATGTTAGTAAATTATGGCATCTTTGTGGTTTGACCACAGAAGTGATGACCTCACTGTGATTTGCTCACAGAAGAACACGTGTCCCAATGGGCGGTGGGTGAAGAAGCCACTTTAGGACCAATGGAATGGTCTAAAAATGCCAGCTCCACCCGGTCCGCGCAAAACCACCTCGCCCAATCTCTCAAAATTGCGAGACCCTTTTTAGAGTGACGCCAAACCAAGAAACTGGATTGTAAAAACACATTGAAAAGCCACCCTAAATTGAGTCTCAGGCTTCTGAAATGACACCCAATCCCTCAAGTCTACGGGTTACTGTAGCCCTAAGGTCTACGGGTCACTGTAGCCCTAAAGTCTACGGGTCACTGTAGTCCTAAAGTCTACGGGTCACTGTAGCCCTAAAGCCTACGGGTTACTGTAGCCCTAAAGCCTACGGGTTACTGTAGCCCTAAGGTCTACGGGTTACTGTAGCCCTAAGGTCTACGGGTTACTGTAGCCCTAAAGTCTACGGGTTACTGTAGCCCTAAAGTCTACGGGTTACTGTAGCCCTAAAGTCTACGGGTTACTGTAGCCCTAAAGTCTACGGGTTACTGTAGCCCTAAAGTCTACGGGTTACTGTAGCCCTAAAGTCTACGGGTTACTGTAGCCCTAAAGCCTACGGGTTACTGTAGCCCTAAAGCCTACGGGTTACTGTAGCCCTAAAGCCTACGGGTTACTGTAGCCCTAAAGCCTACGGGTTACTGTAGCCCTAAAGCCTACGGGTTACTGTAGCCCTAAAGCCTACGGGTTACTGTAGCCCTAAAGCCTACGGGTTACTGTAGCCCTAAAGCCTACGGGTTACTGTAGCCCTAAAGCCTACGGGTTACTGTAGCCCTAAAGCCTACGGGTTACTGTAGCCCTAAAGCCTACGGGTTACTGTAGCCCTAAAGTCTACGGGTTACTGTAGCCCTAAAGTCTACGGGTTACTGTCTATGGGTTACTGTAGCCCTAAAGTCTACGGGTTACTGTAGCCCTAAAGTCTACGGGTTACTGTAGCCCTAAAGCCTACGGGTCACTGTAGCCCTAAAGCCTACGGGTCACTGTAGCCCTAAAGCCTACGGGTCACTGTAGCCCTAAAGCCTACGGGTCACTGTAGCCCTAAAGCCTACGGGTTACTGTCTACGGGTCACTGTAGCCCTAAGTCTACGGGTCACTGTAGCCCTAAGTCTACGGGTTACTGTCTATGGGTTACTGTAGCCCTAAAGTAGTACACCATAGGGAACAGGGTGTCATTTGAGACGTAACCGGTCCTAAACCAAATGATCACCTGGCACCTCAGGTGCAATCATCATGTCTTGAACTTCTTCTCTGAGGTCTCCGACCCCCCTGACCCCTCCCCTGACCCTTGACCACTTGACCCAAGGTGAGTCCGTTTCAGCGCACCCTGGGATGGGCCTCTCTGAGACGATGACGACCCCCCCTCCTCCCCCTCCTCCTCCTCCTCCACCAGGGTCCTAGTGCCTGCTGATTTCAACTCTAAGGTCTCTCTCTCTCCCTCGGAGTCTGAGGATTCAAATAGGTCTGGAGCCAGGCGACCCCTACAGCCTACCGGCACCTCAGTCATGTCAAGGTGCTGCAGCCCGTTCAGCCCAGGGCTGTGGTGTCTGGAACTAGGGGAGATCCAGCGACTATGATCTGACTCATCGGCCTCTTCAGGACTATCTAAGCCCTCGGCCATCCTCTCTAAAGCAGCCCTCCTCTCCCCAACCCTTCCTGCCCGGGACTCGTTCCTCTGCTGCAGGGCGTCTTGAGACAGAAGGGAGGCGATGAGGAGCCCCTCCTGCTCCGCTCGGTCGTCCTGGCTGTCCAGAGACACCGCAGGGCTAGAACCAGGAAGGGTGTGCGACTTGCGTCTCCCCGTTTTAGAGCCACTTCTGTGGGGTCCGATTTGAACCGAGTCCTGGTCCTGCTGAAGCTCCGTGGAGGACGCGGAGGAGGATGAGGCCTCGTCGATTGAGATCTTGGGGTAGGAGCAGGAGTCGACCCCCCCGGGGTACAAGGCCTGGGCGGACTCGGGGCGCCCCCCACTGGACAGGCGGGGGAAATGCATGCGGCGCCAGCGGGCTGCAGTACGTTGTCTCCTACTGGCTCTCCTCTGCTCCTCGTCCTCAGAGCTGGTGGAGGAGGTGGAAGAGGAGGAGCTAGAGGAGGCGCCGGCGGGGGAGGAGGTGGGGCTGGAGAGGGTGGAGTTGTCTCGGGGGCTGGGAGAGCGAGGCCGGGGCATGGGGTCTGGCCAGAATCCACTGGAGTCAGAGTCCTCTCCCACCAGGTCCAATAAGAACACAGACTGCTGATATCTGCTGCCACGCCTCCTCGGCTGCAGTGGCTCCACCCCTTCAGGATGCTCCGCCCCCGAGGCCTCGGGGGCAGCTAATGAGGACGATGAGGAGTGGTCTGAGTCGGCGGTAGCAGCAGCAGAGGGCGGTACAGGCGTGGCGACTCCACTCCCAACCAGGACCCCGGCGCCGTCTCTTATAGCCCGTGTGGAGCGACGTCCCCTGGCGTGGAGCTGCAGGATAGCCCCCTCGCTCAGGTCACTGTCTGAGTCCGAACTCCAGCCCTCGATCTCCCGACGAACCAGAGAGTCAAAGAAGGCCATCATACGAGGATCCTCCTGGATGGACTGAGATGACATGCAACAGTTCTTAATTAGTCACCACAAAATGTGTGTGGTGTGTGTAGGGAGGGTGTTATATATGAAAAAGTAATGCACTATATAGGGAAAGGTAGTGCACCATATAGGGAAAGGTAGTGCACCATATAGGGAAAGGTAGTGCACCATATAGGGAAAGGTAGTGCACCATATAGGGAAAGGTAGTGCACCATATAGGGAAAGGTAGTGCACTATATACAGTGCCTTGCGAAAGTATTCGGCCCCCTTGAACTTTGCGACCTTTTGCCACATTTCAGGCTTCAAACATAAAGATATAAAACTGTATTTTTTTGTGAAGAATCAACAAGTGGGACACAATCATGAAGTGGAACGACATTTATTGGATATTTCAAACTTTAACAAATCAAAAACTGATTGGGATGTTTAAAGCTTCTTCATGATGCTCTCTGCGCTTTTAACGGACCTCTGAGACAGTGCAGGTGCATTTATACGGAGACTTGATTACACACAGGTGGATTGTATTTATCATCATTAGTCATATAGGTCAACATTGGATCATTCAGAGATCCTCACTGAACTTCTGGAGAGAGTTTGCTGCACTGAAAGTAAAGGGGCTGAATAATTTTGCACGCCCAATCTATCAGTTTTTGATTTGTTAAAAAAGTTTGAAATATCCAATAAATGTCGTTCCACTTCATGATTGTGTCCCACTTGTTGTTGATTCTTCACAAAAAAAATACAGTTTTATATCTTTATGTTTGAAGCCTGAAATGTGGCAAAAGTTCGCAAAGTTCAAGGGGGCCGAATACTTTCACAAGGCACTGTAGGGAAAGGTAGTGCACTATATAGGGAAAGGTAGTGTACTATATAGGGAAAGGTAGTGCACTATATAGGGAATCATTTGGGACGTGGACCGGTGTTACCTGTGAGACGTAGTCGTGGCTCAGGCCACTGCCGCTGTTCAGGACCAAGTTGATGTACTCCTCGTGGCTGTACAGACTCCTGGACTTATCCTCCACATGACTATCCAGGTCTCCCAGACTCTCCGTCTGCTGGTAGGGGCTCCACGCCTGGGGGTCGGACAGAGGGGTTTGAGGGGGAGAGGACAAGGACAGGAGAGGAGGGTTAGAGTTTAAATTGAACACCTGGTTGGGCCTGTATCAGCTCTCACACCTCGGGTACGTTGAAGATGATGATGGACCAACAGCAGCCTTGGGACCACCTGGAGGAGCGGAGGTTGAGATGAATTAACACCAAATCCTTTCCTTTTACAAGCTCAGGCCGCTACGTTTGTCTGGGCTGGAGAGTGTCAGAGAGACAGCGGAGAGTGTCAGAGAGACAGCGGAGAGTGTCAGAGAGACAGCGGAGAGTGTCAGAGAGACAGCGGAGAGTGGCAGAGAGTGTCAGAGAGACAGCGGAGAGTGGCAGAGAGACAGCGGAGAGTGGCAGAGAGACAGCGGAGAGTGGCAGAGAGACAGCGGAGAGTGATCACCCGATATTCGGATGACCCTTGGAATGAGCACCCACTGTGTTAACTAGCAGTTTGAGTTTGTGCATTTACCATAACCACATGTAACGTCTGGGTGTCCATTAGTTTAGGCATCAAAAGTTAACTCACTTTTCAATTCGATCGAGTTGCAACATAAAACCGATCGGAATACCGAAGAATGCCGAAGACAGGCCGTCATTTTTGTTCTGTTTTGTTGGTGATGTCATATGGAGGATCCACCGAGCCCAGTCCCTACAACAGGGCTCTTCCTGGAGATCTACTGTCCTGTGGGTTTTCAGTCTAACCCTAATTTAACACGTCTGATTCTACTAATTAGCTGCTCAATGATACCTTCACTAGCTGAATCAGATGTGCTAAATTAGGGTTAGACAGTAGATCTCCAGGAAGAGGGTTGGACTGAAAACCTACAGGACAGTAGATCTCCAGGAAGAGGGTTGGACTGAAAACCTACAGACAGTAGATCTCCAGGAAGAGGGTTGGACTGAAAACCTACAGACAGTAGATCTCCAGGAAGAGGGTTGGACTGAAAACCTACAGACAGTAGATCTCCAGGTAGAGGGTTGGACTGAAAACCTACAGACAGTAGATCTCCAGGAAGAGGGTTGGACTGAAAACCTACAGACAGTAGATCTCCAGGTAGAGGGTTGGACTGAAAACCTACAGACAGTAGATCTCCAGGTAGAGGGTTGGACTGAAAACCTACAGACAGTAGATCTCCAGGAAGAGGGTTGGACTGAAAACCTACAGGACAGTAGATCTCCAGGAAGAGGGTTGGACTGAAAACCTACAGACAGTAGATCTCCAGGAAGAGGGTTGGACTGAAAACCTACAGACAGTAGATCTCCAGGTAGAGGGTTGGACTGAAAACCTACAGACAGTAGATCTCCAGGTAGAGGGTTGGACTGAAAACCTACAGACAGTAGATCTCCAGGTAGAGGGTTGGACTGAAAACCTACAGACAGTAGATCTCCAGGTAGAGGGTTGGACTGCCCTGTCTTACGATGGAAACTCCAACATAAATATCTTCAAACGTATAACGTGAAATTAAACCAAATCTTATGCACTCGTAACTCCTGGTTTCAACTACATTTTCTGCGTATTTACAAGAAAATACTATGAATTTGCAAAATCAGCTTGCGAGGTTGCTATCCAACTAGCCTGTAGCACTGCAGAGTAAGTAGGTTATCAACACCTAGCTGTGGGTGGCAGGTAGCCTACGGGTTAGAGCATTGGGCCAGTAACCGAAAGGTTTCTGGTTCGAATCCCCGAGCTGACAAGGTAAGAAAAATATGTTGTTCCGCCCCTGAGCAAGGCACTGTTCCCCGGGTGCCGAATACGTGTTGATTATAGCAGCACCCAGCGCCTCTCTGAGAGGGTTCGGTTAAATGCGGAAGACATTTCAGTTGTACAACTAGCTTCAATATTAAAGCAAACCAACCTAAAGCCATTCCGCTAACGAGCCTCGCTAGCCAACCAGCACAGTTGACAGTTAGCCACAAATTACAACTCGAGACCAACTAGGCACAAGCAGGAACCCACAGTACACAAATTACAACTCAAGACCAACTAGCACAAGCAGGAACCCACAGTACACAAATTACAACTCAAGACCAACTAGCACAAGCAGGAACCCACAGTACACAAATTACAACTCAAGACCAACTAGCACAAGCAGGAACCCACAGTACACAAATTACAACTCAAGACCAACTAGCACAAGCAGGAACCCACAGTACACAAATTACAACTCAAGACCAACTAGCACAAGCAGGAACCCACAGTACACAAATTAAAACTCAAGACCAACTAGCACAAGCAGGAACCCACAGTACACAAATTACAACTCAAGACCAACTAGCACAAGCAGGAACCCACAGTACACAACTAAAACAAAGAAGATACAAATCAACAAGAGAACGGACTCTTATGGATGAACGGCTGATGCCCATCCAATGGTAAAGAGTGGATGAGTTTGCAACCAAAGAAGAGCCAAAGGAGGGAGGCACTTCAGAGGCCATTTTACCATCCAAGGAAGTCAGTGAGGGTAGCTAACCCAATAGCGATATAGCGAGGTAAATCTGAAGTAGATAGATTCCTGCGGCAATAACCCAGCGATCGGAGGAAAGCTCCAGGCAGATGGAAATCGTCACAACAGCAGTCGGTGAGCGCTAAGCCAAGATCGAACATCTCTGGTTCCCTACTTCAGAGAACAGGTCAAAAAGTTGACCAAAGAAGTATCCGAAAAACAGACCGGTACTAAAATATTAGAGCAGGCAGGAATTCTTTTCCATTTTGGTTTTGAGGCAGGGGGAAAGCCGAGCAGGATCATGTGAGAAATCTGATTGGTTGATTACGTCACACCTCCTCGTGATTGGTGGATTGTAGCTCACCACAGCAAACACGCTTGTCTTCATGGTTGGCAAAGATTAACCAGATATCTCCACATGACGTTGACAAATAGTGCATTCTATATCGTTTTTAAAAATATAGTTATAGGTAGCCAACTACAGCTAAATTACTTTGTCTATGACTACATTGTTACTTTGGTAAATAAAACTCATGCTATCTTCCCTTTAAAAAGTCAGTTCCGCCTCCCGGGTGGCGCAGTGGTTAAGGGCGCTGTACTGGGCGCTGTGCCATCAGAGACTCTGGGTTCGCGCCCAGGCTCTGTCGTAACCGGCCGCGGCCGGGAGGTCCGTGGGGCGACGCACAATTGGCCTAGCGTCGTCCGGGTTAGGGAGGGCTTGGTCGGTAGGGGTGTCCTTGTCTCATCGCGCACCAGCAACTCCTGTGGCGGGCCAGGTGTAGTGCGCGCTAACCAAGGTTGCCAGGTTGCCGGTGTTTCCTCCGACACATTGGTGCGGCTGGCTTCCGGGTTGGATGCGCGCTGTGTTAAGAAGCAGTGCGGCTTGGTTGGGTTGTGTATCGGAGGACGCATGACTTTCAACCTTCGTCTCTCCCGAGCCCGTACAGGAGTTGTAGCGATGAGACAAGATAGTAGCTCCTACAACAATTGGATACCACGAAATTGGGGAGAAAGGGGTAAAATTCACAAAAAAAAAGTAGGTTCCAAGACAAATTGTGATGCAATGTATTGACATGATGTTGTAATGATATGAATCAATCGTGTCCCAAGTCATTTTACAAATAAATAAAGCATAAAGTCACACACCTTAACTGTTATAAATTATGTAAATATAGTGAGAAAGAAAACGACCTCAATGACGTCAAACGAACATTCAACCATGGAGAGATGGAAAAACTAAATCATGACGATGACTTGACGTGCACGCATCACGACGACGTAATGCTGAGGTCACTGACGACGACATCCCCGCTAAACGTACCTTGATGACCTTCTCGACCCCGGAGGAGCAGATCATATAGGTGCTGGGGTTAAACCGGACTTGGTTCACGATGGAACGGTGACCTTTCAGGACCATGGACGCTCCGTTGACCACACGACCCGGGCCTCCTGGAAGGGGGGGGGGGGGGGGGGGGGAGCAGGGCGGAACGAGAGAGAGACTGTAATCTCAGGGACACAGATGGACACACTGATAAGAAACACACACTTACCTGCTTCAGGATCCTTGGGGATTCTCCACATGTAAAGGTTGAAGTCATCTGATCCAGACAAGATGTACTGTAGGAGGACAACAGAGAATAAGACAACCCCCAATGGCACCCTATTCCCTATATAGCTCACTACTTTAGACCAGAGCCCTATTCCCTATATAGTACACTACTTTAGACCAGAGCCCTATTCCCTATATAGCTCACTACTTTAGACCAGGGTCCTATTCCCTATATAGCTCACTACTTTAGACCAGGGTCCTATTCCCTATATAGCTCACTACTTTAGACCAGGGTCCTATTCCCTATATAGCTCACTACTTTAGACCAGGGTCCTATTCCCTATATAGAGCACTACTTTAGACCAGGGTCCTATTCCCTATATAGAGCACTACTTTAGACCAGAGCCCTATTACCTATATAGTGCACTACTTTAGACCAGAGCCCTATTCCCTATATAGTACACTACTTTAGACCAGGGCCCTATTCCCTATATAGTTCACTACTTTAGACCAGAGCCCTATTCCCTATATAGTACACTACTTTAGACCAGAGCTCTATTCCCTATATAGTACACTACTTTAGACCAGGGCCCTATTCCCTATATAGTTCACTACTTTAGACCAGAGCCCTATTCCCTATATAGTACACTACTTTAGACCAGAGCTCTATTCCCTATATAGTGCACTACTTTAGACCAGAGCCCTATTCCCTATATAGTTCACTACTTTAGACCAGAGCCCTATTCCCTATATAGTACACTACTTTAGACCAGAGCTTATTCCCTATATAGTGCACTACTTTAGACCAGAGCCCTATTCCCTATATAGTTCACTACTTTAGACCAGAGCCCTATTCCCTATATAGTACACTACTATAGACCAGAGCTTATTCCCTATATAGTGCACTACTTTAGACCAGAGCCCTATTCCCTATATAGTACACTACTTTAGACCAGAGCCCTATTCCCTATATAGTACACTACTTTAGACCAGAGCTTATTCCCTATATAGTGCACTACTTTAGACCAGAGCCCTATTCCCTATATAGTTCACTACTTTAGACCAGAGCCCTATTCCCTATATAGTTCACTACTTTAGACCAGAGCCCTATACCCTATATAGTGCACTACTTTAGACCAGAGCCATATTCCCTACATAGTGCACTACTTTAGACCAGGGCCCTATTCCCTGTGTAGTGAATAAAGTAGTGTACTATGTAGGGAATAGGGCCCTGGTTTACAGTATTGCACTACATAGGGAATAGGGTCCATTGGGGACAGAGGATAAGAGTTAAAGTCCTCTGACACACTACCATCCTCATACACATTGCATTGACATAGTGACCTTTATCATGGTGTTACAAACAACAATCAGGTAATATTCTCTTCCCCATCTTGATAAAAGGAGAAGTTGATACCACACGATAAAATCACCAAAACCCAAAACTGTCTAGACAGGCAAGGGAACATCTACCTTAGGATTCCTAAAGATATATATTCCATTTCAGTAGAGGCATAGTATGCATCCCAAATGTCTCCCTATCCCCTATGGGCTCTTTAAAAAAATATATAGTTCACTATATAGGGAATAGGGTTGCATTTGGGACGCCTCCCACAGACAGACGGGACAACAGAACCCACACACACAGACAGACGGGACAACAGAACCCACACACACAGACAGACGGGACAACAGAACCCACACACACACACAGAGAGAAGGGACAACAGAACCCACACACACACAGAGAGAAGGGACAACAGAACCCACACACACACAGACAGAAGGGACAACAGAACCACACACACACAGACAGAAGGGACAACAGAACCACACACACACAGACAGACGGGACAACAGAACCCCACACACAGACAGACGGGACAACAGAACCCCACACACAGACAGACGGGACAACAGAACCCCACACACAGACAGACGGGACAACAGAACCCACACACACAGACAGACGGGACAACAGAACCCACACACACAGACAGACGGGACAACAGAACCCACACACACAGGCAGACGGGACAACAGAACCCACACACACAGACAGACGGGACAACAGAACCCACACACACAGACAGACGGGACAACAGAACCCACACACACAGACAGACGGGACAACAGAACCCACACACACAGACAGACGGGACAACAGAACCCACACACACAGACAGACGGGACAACAGAACCCACACACACAGACAGACGGGACAACAGAACCCACACACAGACAGACGGGACAACAGAACCCACACACAGACAGACGGGACAACAGAACCATCAGGTCCAGTCCTTTTTCAGTGAAGGGCCTATAGTCATAAAGCCTCAGAGTTAAAGGCGCTGCGTAATCGTCAACCCGGTGTCTGCATTGTCAACCCGGTGTCTGCATTGTGGAGCTATTCGGAGCCCTCTGCACTGTTACCACATTTGACAGGCGCAGGGCGATGCGGAGCTCGACTAGGCCTCCGAAGTCTCCACAATTGCGTCACACCGTCGCTTCCGACCACATTTTAGGCTCAAGCGTTAAATTGTCTCTAAGGGCTCTGATCTAAGATCAGTTTAGTTTGGTCTTTTGAGATCATCATAAGATTACATGGACAGGCGGGACCTGATCCTAGGATCAGCACTCCAGACGCGTTATGAACAAACGGGGCCTCGAACCTCCGTGTAAAACAAGCAGTGAGTTCAGTACAGTAGAAATTTATTTACGACAAAAACAAAAAAAAACGCTTCTTTGAGGGAAGATACATCACGTCTCAGGTTCTAACTTGTACAAAACACACTGAGCAGAAATATGTTTGCCGTCTGGTGCCAGCCAACTAGGAGTCAAAACCCCAAGCCAGAAGAGAAAAATGACCCAACATCTTCCCTGTCTCACCAGCGTAGGAGGTCTCCAACGGGTTGAGTAGCTGCTCGCAGCGTAATTATGAGGAACTCGCCAATAAATTCTGAAACGAGTTTCAACGCAAACTGTCAAACAAATCTCACAATGTATGGAGACGCCTCAAGCTCCCGGCTAATATCCAATCAAATCCACACGGACATTAACCCACTCCTAGCTAGCCACAATTGGCTTAAAAAAGACAAACATCTGACAATATTTCCCCTGTATGTCTTTATGGTGCGTGAATGTGTCTCCCATTACCATCGATAAGGATAACAGAGACCCCCCCAAAAAAATTCTCAATTAAATGTTAACTGCAGAAAGATTAAAGATCTACTACACAATTCTAGACCAGCACATTCCCCTCTCTTACAACGCACAATTAAAGATCTATTACACAATACAAGGGTCTTCTGATGCGATTTAAGCATCGACATGGACTCAGAAGGTCCAACTTCATGGTTTCTCTATGAGCAATTGTAATTTTGAGTGGTAAACTGAGAACCTGGGGAAAATACAAAAAGTGCCTATTAAAAAGCTAGGAATAAATGAATGAGTGGCTTGTGCCATTTTTTATCATTTATAAGTAGACCCCTGCACTAGGGTGATTCCTACGTACTACTGTACCATGTTTGACTGACTGCTTTTTGAGTCACAAACCTCAGCGGGCCACAGCGTGGTTTTTAAAATCTCTACTATGTATTGTCAACTATAGAATCATCAGCCATTTCATTCCTGGCTGCTGTCTGACTCCGTAGCCGGGTCTCCCCCCCCAGACAGCAGCCGGGTCCCCCCCCCCCAGACAGCAGCCGGGTCTCCCCCCCCCCAGACAGCAGCCGGGTCTCCCCCCCCCCCCCAGACAGCAGCCGGGTCTCCCCCCCCCCCAGACAGCAGCCGGGTCTCCCCCCCAGACAGCAGCCGGGTCTCCCCCCCAGACAGCAGCCGGGTCTCCCCCCCAGACAGCAGCCGGGTCTCCCCCCAGACAGCAGCCGGGTCTCCCCCCCAGACAGCAGCCGGGTCTCCCCCCCAGACAGCAGCCGGGTCTCCCCCCCAGACAGCAGCCGGGTCTCCCCCCCAGACAGCAGCCGGGTCTCCCCCCCAGACAGCAGCCGGGTCTCCCCCCCAGACAGCAGCCGGGTCTCCCCCCCAGACAGCAGCCGGGTCTCCCCCCCAGACAGCAGCCGGGTCTCCCCCCCAGACAGCAGCCGGGTCTCCCCCCCAGACAGCAGCCGGGTCTCCCCCCCAGACAGCAGCCGGGTCTCCCCCCAAACAGCAGCCGGGTCTCCCCACCCAGACAGCAGCGTGCCGTAGCCGGGTCTCCCCCCCAGACAGCAGCGTGCCGTAGCCGGGTCTCCCCCCCAGACAGCAGCGTGCCGTAGCCGGGTCTCCCCCCCAGACAGCAGCCGGGTCTCCCCCCCAGACAGCAGCGTGCCGTAGCCGGGTCTCCCCCCCAGACAGCAGCGTGCCGTAGCCGGGTCTCCCCCCCAGACAGCAGCCGGGTCTCCCCCCCAGACAGCAGCGTGCCGTAGCCGGGTCTCCCCCCCAGACAGCAGCCGGGTCTCCCCCCCAGACAGCAGCCGGGTCTCCCCCCCAGACAGCAGTGTACCGTAGCCGGGTCTCCCCCCCAGACAGCAGTGTACCGTAGCCGGGTCTCCCCCCAGACAGCAGCGTACCGTAGCCGGGTCTCCCCCCCAGACAGCAGCCGGGTCTCCCCCCCAGACAGCAGCGTACCGTAGCCGGGTATCCCCCCCAGACAGCAGCGTACCGTAGCCGGGTATCCCCCCCAGACAGCAGCGTACCGTAGCCGGGTATCCCCCCCCAGACAGCAGCGTACCGTAGCCGGATCTCCCCCCCCAGACAGCAGTGTACCGTAGCCGGGTCTCCCCCCCAGACCAAGGCTACAGACTAAAATAGTTCCGAATAAAATAAATGACTTTAGGTATTCCATCTGTGTGGTTCAGATGGAAAGCGTGTTACGGTTGTGAAGCGAAGGTTGTGGGTTCAAGTCCAGCAGGGATCACATACCCATAACTATACTATAAGTCAATTTAGATACAGGTGTCTGCTTACAAACACAGATGAACAAAGATGAGTATATATATATAAATAAATAGCTCAAAGAAATAAAGGGAACACTTAAACAACACAATGTAACTCCAAGTCAATCACACTTCTGTGAAATCAAACTGTCCACTTAGGAAGCAACACTGATTGACAATAAATTTCACATGCTGTTGTGCAAATGGAATAGACAACAGGTGGAAATTATAGGCAATTAGCAAGACACCCCCAATAAAGGAGTGGTTCTGCAGGTGGTGACCACAGACCACTTCTCAGTTCCTATGCTTCCTGGCTGATGTTTTGGTCACTTTTGAATGCTGGCGGTGCTTTCACTCTACTGGTAGCATGAGACGGAGTCTACAACCCACACAAGTGGCTCAGGTAGTGCAGCTCATCCAGGATGGAACATCAATGCGAGCTGTGTCAAGGTGGTTTGCTGTGTCTGTCAGCGTAGTGTCCAGAGCATGGAGGCGCTACCAGGAGACAGGCCAATACATCAGGAGACGTGGAGGCCGTAGGAGGGCAACAACCCAGCAGCAGGACCACTACCTCCGCCTTTGTGCAAGGAGGAGCAGGAGGAGCACTGCCAGAGCCCTGCAAAATGACCTCCAGCAGGCCACAAATGTGCATGTGTCTGCTCAAACGGTCAGAAACAGACTCCATGAGGGTGGTATGAGGGCCCGACGTCCACAGGTGGGGGTTGTGCTTACAGCCCAACACCGTGCAGGACGTTTGGCATTTGCCAGAGAACACCGAGATTGGCAAATTCGCCACTGGCGCCCTGTGCTCTTCACAGATGGAAGCAGGTTCACACTGAGCACGTGACAGACGTGACAGTCTGGAGACGCCGTAGAGAACGTTCTGTTGCCAGCAACATCCTCCAGCATGACCAGTTTGGCGGTGGGTCAGTCATGGTGTGGGGTGGCATTTATTTGGGGGGCCGCACAGCCCTCCATGTGCTTGCCAGAGGTAGCCTGACTGCCATTAGGTACCGAGATGAGATCCTCAGACCCCTTGTGAGACCATATGCTGGTGCGGTTGGCCCTGGGTTCCTCCTAATGCAAGACAAAGCTAGACCTCATGTGGCTGGAGTGTGTCAGCAGTTCCTGCAAGAAGAAGGCATTGATGCTATGGACTGGCCCGCCCGTTCCCCAGACCTGAATCCAATTGAGCACATCTGGGACATCATGTCTCGCTCCATCCACCAACGCCACATTGCACCACAGACTGTCCAGGAGTTGGTGGATGCTTTAGTCCAGGTCTGGGAGGAGATCCCTCAGGAGACCATCCGCCACCTCATCAGGAGCATGCCCAGGCGTTGTAGGGAGGTCATACAGGCACGTGGAGGCCACACACACACTACTGAGCCTCATTTTGACTTGTTTTAAGGACATTACATCAAAGTTGGAACAGCCTGTAGTGTGGTTTTCCACTTTAATTTTGAGTGTGACTCCAAATCCAGACCTCCATGGGTTGATAAATTTGATTTCCATTGATCATTTTTGTGTGATTTTGTTGTCAACACATTCAACTATGTAAAGAAAAAAGTATTTAATAAAAATATTTCATTCATTCAGATCTAGGATGTGTTATTTTAGTGTTCCCTTTATTTTTTTGAGCAGTGTGACATATATATATATATATATATTAAACCCTTGAATGAGTAGGTGTCCAAACTGTTGACTGGTACTGTATATACATGCACACATATATACCCACGCAAAATACGAAAGTATAGGAACACCTGGTCAAAATGGATTCGGCAATTTGAGTCACATCCGTCGCTGACAGGAGTATAAAAGCGAGAACACGGCCACGCAATCTCCATAGACAAACATTGGCAGTAGAATGGCCTTACTGAAGAGCTCCCGCCATAGGGTGACACATTCTCATCATGTCAGTTTGTCATATTTCTGCCCTGCTAGAGCTGCCCCCGGTCAACTGTAAGTGATGTTATTGTGAAGTGGAAACGTCAAGGAGCAACAACGGCTCTGCAGCAAAGTGGTAGGCCACACAAGCTCACATAACGGTACCGCCGAGTGCTGAAGCGTGTAAAAATCATCTGTCCTGGGTTTCAACAACACTCACTACAGAGTTCCAAACTGCCTCTGGAAGCACCGTCAGCACAATAACTGTTTCGTCAAGAGTTACATGAAATGGGTTTCCAGGCCGAGCAGCCTCACACAAGCCTAAGATCACCATGCACAATGCCAAGCGTCGGCTGGAGTGGTGTAAAGCTCGTCCCCATTGGACTCTGGAGCAGTGGAATCACACTTCACCATCTGGCAGTCCGACGGAAGAATCTGGGTTTTGCAGATCCTTAGAGAACGCTACCTGCCACAATGCATAGTGCCAACTGTAAAGTTTGGTGGATGAGGAATAATGGTCTGGGGCTGTTTT
>NC_034180.2:52741845-52791845 GCF_002021735.2 Oncorhynchus kisutch | reverse complement strand
TGGTTAATATACGTATAATGATCTGCATGTCATCGTGTCACGCTGATTGGTTAATATACACGTAAAATGATCTGCATGTCATTGTGTCACGCTGATTGGTTAATATACACGTAAAATGATCTGCATGTCATTGTGTCAGTAAGGGGGAAACACTGCATGAAAACCCTTCATCACTATACAGTTAACACAGAGACAGCCTTCCCTCCCTTCCTGTCTCCCTCATAAAACACACACCACCTCTCACACACACACACCACACACCTCTCACACACACACCTCTCACACACACACACACACACACCTCTCACACACACACACACACACACACACCTCTCACACACACACACACACACACCTCTCACACACACACACACACACACCTCTCACACACACACACACACCTCTCACACACACACCTCCCAACTTCTAAAACGTTACGCACCAAACAGAATTTAAGAAGCACCAGAAAGATATATATTATTTTATATATAGTTATGGGAACACGAGGCCTATATGAATGATACTTTTGTTGAAGCACATCTCATGAGTAGCTGCCACAAGTGATATAAGCATGAAAGTGCTGTGGATATTATTGGACCGGCTCATACAAGAGACTAGCGGCCGTTCGCTTATATTCAACTGACTCTATAAACACAAGACTTAATTAACACTTCATAACGTTCTTTAGATCGACAGGGCTGGATAAGGTCGGTAGTAACGTATAAACGGTACTACGGTGTTCTAAAACGTTGGTATCGTGATTTTACTGTGGCACGAGTATATACCGTTGCAACACTAGAAACAATGACTCAATAATAATAATAGACAGCGCCCTCTAGTGGACAAATTGGGCCAGACAGACGCTGGATTACAGCCTGAAAGTTCTCAAGAGTTTAAAGAGTGGAGAAAAAAAAAGGTTGCTATAGTTTCTGAGAGTGACAGTTGACGGCGGCCATGTTGTCTCACGTGCGAGGCTTGCGTATGTCCCACAGCCCCACCCCTTCCTTGGAGTTGGCTGTAGCCAGGAGTCGGGGCTCTGCCGGGTTAAACATCACACTGTGGAAGGCTGATGGGTAGTTGGCCAGACAGAAGGGCTCTGAAACACACCGGGACGGACATGGATTTAACTCTGATGACATGGTTATTGATCAAGGGGAAACCTATTGCACGTTTCATATACTGTAATACTCTGAAACTATAGCTTTATATACAGTAATACTCTGAAACTATAGCTTTATATACAGTAATACTCTGAAACTATAGCTTTATATACAGTAATACTCTGAAATCGTAGCTTTATATACAGTAATACTCTGAAACTATAGCTTTATATACAGTAATACTCTGAAACTATAGCTTTATATACAGTAATACTCTGAAACTATAGCTTTATATACAGTAATACTCTGAAACTATAGCTTTATATACAGTAATACTCTGAAACTATAGCTTTATATACAGTAATACTCTGAAAACAGTCTGCTATTGTAAATATTCAGTCAATGACATAAGGGCTCTAGAACACAGGAGGACATTATGTATGGTAAGATTCCGCTCTTGAAGCGCAAACTACAATAAAATGTTTTATCTAATGGTTATTGATGGTAGGAAGCCTAATGCAATATGTTGTATATACTGTAATACACTGAGATCAGTCACCTGATATAGGTCTACCAGTTTAAGAATTACAATGAATACAGGAAGTACCTGGGAAGTACCCCAGATTAAGACTACTTTAATTTGATGCTGGTTTCCTGGACAGAGATTAAGCCTATTCCTGGACTAAAAGCTATCTCAAATGGAGTCTCCCTTAAGGGCATGCGTTCTAGTCCAGGAGAAGGTTAATCTGGGTCGTACAGGAAACCGGCCCTGATCTTCTTCAAAAACGCCACCGACTGTCTGCGTCGAGACGAACAGTACTCGTATGGAAGCGGGTCATGTAGGGCACAGTTTGACAGGAAAGGACTGAGCAATACACTCTGTGTGCGGAACCACCGAGTCAGCAGAACGCATCGTGTCGGGTATTTCCTGGTATCATCATGTTACCCCTCGATGTTTAAAACGCTACTGCTCCGAGATGAACTCGTTAATCTGAAACTAATTTGTAACCACATGTAAATGGTGTAGTAGGGTAAATTAAGTTTGTATGCATGTACTGTATGTATATACAGTACCAATCAAAAGGTTTGGACAGGCCTACTCGTTCCAGGGTTTTTCTTTGGGAGACCACCCGCTTGGAGTTTGCCAGGTTTCTGCCAGATGTGACACTTGACATTCGGGCCAAAGAGTTCAATTTTAGTTTCATCAAACTAGAAAATCTTGTTTCTCACAGTCTGAGAGTCTTTAGGTGCCTTTGGCAAACTCCAAGCGGGCTGTCATGTGCCTTTTACTGAGGAGTGGCTTCCGTCTGGCCACTCTACCATAAAGGTCTGATTGGTGGAGTGCTGCAGAGATGGTTGTCCTTCTGGAAGGTTCTCCCATCTTCGCAGAGGAACTCTGGAAGTCTGTCAGAGTGACCATTGGTCACCTCCCTGACCAAGGCCCTTCTCCCCCGATTGCTCAGTTTGACCGGGCAGCCAGCTCCAGGAAGAGTCTTGGTGGTTCCAAACATCTTTAATTTCAGAATGATGGAGGCCACTGTGTTCTTGGGGACCTTCAATGCTGCAGAAATGTGTTGGTACCCTACCCTACACAAACCGGTCTCTGAGCTCTATGGATAATTCCTTCAACCTCATGGCTTGGTTTTTGCTCTGACATGCACTGTGAACTGTGGGACCTTATATAGACAGGTGTGTGCTTTTCCAAATCATGTCCAATCAATTGAATTCACCACAGGTGGACTCCAATCAAGTTGTAGAAACATCTCAAGGATGATCAATGGAAACAGGATGCACCTGAGCTCAATTTTTAAGTCTCAGAGCAAAGGGCCTGAATAATTATGTAAATAAGGTGTCATATATTATATATTATATATATATATATATATAGAAAGAAAAAAAAATTATATATATATATACACACACACACATTTTCCAACATTTCTATTAAATCTGTTTTCACTTTGTCATTATGGGGTAGTGTGATGTCATTATGGGGTAGTGTGATGTCATTATGGGGTAGTGTGATGTCATTATGGGGTAGTGTGATGTCATTATGGGGTAGTGTGATGTCATTATGGGGTAGTGTGATGTCATTATGGGGTAGTGTGTGTAGATTGATGAGAATATTTTTGTTATTTAAATCCATTTGAGAATAAGGCTGTAACGTAACAAAATGTGGAAAAAGTGAAGGGGCCTGAATACTTTCCTGAATGCCCTGTATATGTATGTACGCATGCACGTTAAGTACCTCCGTGTGGCCGCTCCCGTGTGTCCCAGATGAGGACCCGTCCGTCGTCCGAGGAGCTGGCGAACACGTTGTCGTTAACGGGGCTGACTGACAGGCCGTACACCGCATCGTCGTGAAGGAACACGTTCAGAGTCTCGCCTCTGGAGGGGAAACAGAACACAGCTGTGTTGAAATGTTGTTTTGGTTTTTATAAAAAACAACAAGACGTCTCGCCCCTGCAACAAGACATCTTTACATGCTATTTAAAAATAATAATTACGTTCCATTGTCCATGTATTCGTACTAACATATCTACTTAGAAGAAATGTATTGAAATTCTAAGTAGTAAGCTATCGTTGTTATGGGAACAGATGTCTGCATTAGCGTCTCGCCGACAGAGAGAAGTTGTAATGTCATTGTACATTGACGATGCACCATTGGCCACGCCCCCCCCCCCCCCCCCCACGCCCACACCACGAAGGACGTAATATTAACGATGCACCATTGGCCACGCCCCCCCACGCCACCTAAGCCCCATTATATTAACGGTGCACTGTTGGCCACGCCCCCACCACGCCCACCACCTGACGAGCTGGGTTGGGAGCTGGGTTGGGAGCTGGGTTGGGAGCTGGGTTGGGAGCTGGGTTGGGAGCAGGGTTGGGAGCTGGGTTGGGAGCTGGGTTGGGAGCTGGGTTGGGAGCTGGGTTGGGAGCAGGGTTGGGAGCAGGGTTGGGAGCAGGGTTGGGAGCTGGGTTGGGAGCTGGGTTGGGAGCTGGGTTGGGAGCTGGGTTGGGAACTGGGTTGGGAACTGGGTTGGGAGCTGGGTTGGGAGCAGGGTTGGGGTCAATTCCATTTCAATTCACAAAGTAAAACCAAATTCCACATTATTCTAAGTGAAAAGCATTGAAGAGGATAAGAGCAGCAGATACAAGGAGGACCGGCATATTTGTTCCTTTATTGAACCAGGCAAGTCAGTTAAGAACAAATTCTTATTTACAATGATGAACAGTGGGGTTAACTGGTCTAGGAACAGTGGGTTAACTGGTCTAGGAACAGTGGGTTAACTGCCTTGTTCAGGGGGCAGAACGATAGATTTGTACCTTGTCAGCTCGGGGATTCGATCCGGCAACCTTTCGGTTACTAATCCAACGCTCTAACCACTAGGCTACCTTGCCTCCCCATATAGAAGGAGCTGGAGAAGACTGCCCAGAACAGACCGCGATGGAGAGGAGTGGTCAAAATGGCCTCTTAAAGAAGTGATGGGCCTAAGTAAGTAAGTAAATAAATACACAATGCAGCTGACGACGAATAATTAAATAAACATACTCACCGTTCTACATCATGAAGGATGACCTGTTCATCGTTGCCTTTGAGACAAGAGACAAAAAAAAAATATTTTACCTTTAACTAGGCAAGTCAGTTAAGAACAAATTTTTATTTGCAATGACGGCCTAGGAACAGTGGGGTTAACTGGTCTAGGAACAGTGGGTTAACTGCCTTGTTCAGGGGCAGAACGACAGATTTTGTACCTTGTCAGCTCGGGGATTTGAACTTGCAACCTTTCGGTTACTAGTCCAACGCTCTAACCACTAGGCTACCCTGCCTCCCCATGAATAAAAAGGCGTGTAGCACGTGCCAAAACGAATCCCGATAGAAACACTACATTTCAAAAAAGGGTAGTAGGGGAGCTAGATCAGGAAGGACAACACGACACATTCATAACTCAAAGATAAGACCATTGATAAGCAATGCTTTTTTTCCAGGAACTACATATACGACATACTTTACGTCAACAACGGCATGGTTTTTTTCCAATGCCGTATGTGATATTACTCATAACACAACTTTACGGGGTTAAAGACAAACGATTAGGCCCAGCTTTTTGAATTGGTTATGTATGTGGTGTTAGCTGTCAATTCAAATGGGGGAGGGGGGTCTCCGAACATAACTTTCTATAAACAGCCGAGGTCAGGTAACTCAAGCCCTCTACAGAACAAGTGAACCACTAAACCCGGGATAGCTAGTAGTAGTCACCTAGCCTAAAGCCCAGATCTGTTTGTGCCAAAAACACACGTCATTGCTATGGCAAACAGGTCAATGTGTAGGTCAGTGTTTGCCATGACAACGGCTGTGTTCCAATCGGCAAGAATGCTGCCTTTTCGGGAGGAAGGACGTTATAACATGTGTCCCAATCCCAAGGTACCTTAAAAACGCTGCCTTCGCATGTGTGACAAGAAGTTGTCAAGATAGCACAAACAGATCTGGAACCCGGCTAGTAGCCACCACCCACAGATCGTCTCTCAAACCTTGATCTAAATCACTCAAGTCCAGGGTTTTTCCCTGCATAGAAAAGTCTTGGGTGGGTGGCCTGTGTGTTTTTTGGGGTGCATATGTTAAAAAATGTTTAGGGGGGAAATAATTGTCGACGTTATGTTTGAGTCACTCAGACAGCATAAGTCATGGGAAAGTGTAGCAGGGAAGGAAATGTGGTTTCGACCTAGATATGCTACCTCTGCAGCCAACAGGGAGGGCCTCTAAAATTTACAGTCAGCGATGCACCATTGGCCACGCCCCCACCACACCCACCACCTAAGCCCCATTTAGATCCAGGAAAAACCCTGGTGTCTGAATTCCTACCCTTTGCTAACTAAATTCCTGGTGTCTGAATTCCTACCCTATGCTAACTAAAACCCTGGTGTCTGAATTCCTACCCTATGCTAACTAAAACCCTGTGTCTGAATTCCTACCCTATGCTAACTAATGAAACTGATTGAATGACAGATTAATGGGTGATGATTTGTCCACTGACCCCCAGAAAACACCCTTTTGTTGGTGCTGTCGAATGCCAGACAGAAAATGTTGGAGAGGTGTTCTCCCTTCAGTTTGAGAGGCTTGGCTGAGCGGGCATGAAGAGCTCTCTCCATGTTCCATAGTAACACCCTGCGGTCATCCCCTCCTGTGGCAGGGAGATGGGGAGGGAAATGGGGAGAGAGGTGAGGAGGGAGGGAAATGGGGAGAGAGGTAAGGAGGGAGGGAAATGGGGAGAGAGGTAAGGAGGGAGGGAAATGGGGAGAGAGGTAAGGAGGGAGGGAAATGGGGAGAGAGGTAAGGAGGGAGGGAAATGGGGAGAGAGGTAAGGAGGGAGGGAAATGGGGAGAGAGGTAAGGAGGGAGGGAAATGGGGAGAGAGGTAAGGAGGGAGGGAAATGGGGAGATGGGGAAGGAGGGGAGGGAGATGGGAAGGCGGGAGGGAGATGGGAAGGAGGGAGGGAGAGAGATGGGAAGGAGGGAGGGAGAGAGATGGGAAGGAGGGAGGGAGAGAGATGGGAAGGAGGGAGGGAGATGGGAAGGAGGGAGGGAGATGGGAAGGAGGAAGGGAAATGGGAAGGAGGGAGGGAAATGGGAAGGAGGGAGGGAGAGAGTTGGGAAGGAGGGAGGGAGAGAGATGGGAAGGAGGGAGGGAGATGGGAAGGAGGGAGGGAGATGGGAAGGAGGAAGGGAAATGGGAAGGAGGGAGGGAGATGGGAAGGAGGGAGGGAGATGGGAAGGAGGGAGGGAGATGGGGATAGAGGGTAAGGCAGGGGAGAGAGCAAGAAAGAGAGGGAAGGAGAGAGTCAGAGAGAGAGAGAGAGCACAAAAGAGAACAGAGATCGAAAGAGATGGGTGGACAGACAAGACATTGTAAACACAGGCCAAGTTGTTCCACTGCTCTGAAGGGCTTCCTCAGCTTGCAAGGCCCATCAGCAGTGAAACACACCAGAGTCATTACTCTTCTAATTCCAAACTCTCCCTATTCTACGCCAAAACTGGAGTAGTGAAAAAGACTGGTTAAAAGTTGCATAGTTAGCTAACTGTATAATGTTATTAAAACGATAACTAGTTAGCTACCGGTACCTAATGTCAGCATATATCAAAAGGGGCAGGAATGCAGAACTGTGTAGCTAGTTCTGTCAGCTGGATAGCATGCTAACCTAGATAGCCAAAATTATTTTACCTATTTAAACATGACCTGCACATCTCATTATTTTCCTTGCTCGTAATTGACAAATTACATTTTGGGGGGAAATGGATGACTAGAGAGTCAAACTGTGCATATGATGACACGACCAGCCAACTAAGCTTGTAAACTGACGTGCAAGTTTAGCTAGTTAGCTATAATCTGTCAACAACACAGTAGCTGCTAGGCTAACAACTATGCTAACTAGAGGATGATCTACAGCTACTAACTTACCGGACACAAGGTATTCTCCTCCATTGTTGGAAAACTCTATGGCGTTTACACACCCGAAATGTCCCAGCATGTCTTTCTTGTAAAGGCTTGTGCATCCTGCCAACCGGAGTCTCTGAAATTCTTCCTTCATCAGCGGGTTACCGAAGAGCCTTCTCTGGGACAGAAAGCCCACGGAGGACCGCATACCGCAACCCTTCACCTCCTTCATTTTTCCTGGAGCAGTTAGCCTAGCCAGCTTCCTCATCCAATTTGGATTTTTATCTCAATGCACAGCCACACTATTATATCCAGCTATTATAGAAGTGTATCTCTGCAATCGTTCTGTCTCGAAGCTACATGATGGTGAAGAAAGATATTCCCGAGCCGCAGTGCTGTTGATGTCGTCGTTGATTGCAGGTCCCCCCCCCCGCGCGCTCTGTAGCAGTCGCTTCCTGTTCTGCTGCAAGCTTCTCGATCTGCCTGACACAAACATCAAAACTCCCCCCCCCCCCCCAGCTGACCCGCAAATTACCCCCCCCCCCCCCCCCCCCCCCCAGCTGACTCGCAAATTAACCCCCCCCCCAGCTGACCCGCAAATTAACCACCCCCAGCTGACCCGCAAATACCCCCCCCCCCCCCCCAGCTGACCCGCAAATCAACCCCCCCACCCAGTTAGCTTGTTTACTTAGGCAAAGTTGTCCTCCCCATAATACATTTAGGTTAGCTGTCACTTGAAATATGCACCTAGATAAAAACAACACAAATAATAACAAAATATGAATATCACATTAAGTCAATGAAAAGCAGACATTTAAGAGTCTAGTTTTATTATCCCCAACATTGGGATTACAGTGGTAGTCTTTTTAACAATTAGGCTACATATTTTAATGAAGGGAACCCTACATTCAATACAATCCACTTTTCCAAGATAAACAGGATATATTTATAGTACAACTTAAAACACGTATATCCTTGCAGAGGAAAGAACTACAAGTTGCCAGTTCAACATGAAAATCATTCCAGGCTTCACAAAGCAAATTTAATCTATGTTTTTGGGAAAGGTAGACTTTCTCTGGCAGCCAAAAACAGGCAAATAAATACCCCCATCTAAACGTGAATCGATTCTCAATTGCAATACGGTTCTAGAAACATAAATCCCTCTACTTGCTGTACACTGTTTCAACCGATTTGAACACAGTTGCAGCAACAGTGACAACACATTTCTAGCAGGTTAGATATGGCCGTGTGGGCACACTAACCCTTTAAAGATGTGTATCAATTTAACCTTTTTTTAAATCATTATTTCTCACTGATATGAAAGATGAGGCCCTTATACTTCCAAAACCGCACAGCAAGCGATGTCTATTAAATGTTCAGACCGAGCGTTGGGGTTCTTAACAAATGAGCAGAGCCATATATATGTGGAGTTGGGACAACTTTTAGAAGGTTGAATTATTGTTCTAAATTCTAGACATTCAGTGACATATCATTGTTTAAAAATTCTCAGTGTCATGTTAGAATCGGGAGATGACGCTACAACATTCTATGGCAGCCATGTTATGTCAAATGCAGAAACCTCAATGTCCCATCTCTCTAGATATAGGACTCCGATGATGAGTGAGTTGAAGTTTAAATATAGGTCTAGTATTCTGACAGAAGGTGTGTGGAGTGTCGAGAGGAGATTGGTCTTGGTTGTTGTGAGAAACAGGATAGGGTAGAAGGATGGATGGAATGAGAGCGAAGGAGAGAGGGGGGGAGAGAGGGGAGGGAGGAAGAGGGAAAGAGAGGGAGGGGAAGAGGGAAAGAGAGGGAGGGGAAGAGGGAAAGAGAGAGAGGGGGGAAGAGGGAAAGAGAGAGAGGGGGGAAGAGGGAGACAGCGAAAGGGAGAGAGAGGGGGAGAGGGAGGGAGAGAGAAGGGGAGAGAGGGGGGGAGGGAGGGAGAGAGGGGGGGAAAGAGGGGGGAGAGGGTAGAGAGAGAGGGGGAGAAAGAGAGGGGGAGAGGGAAGAGAGAGAGGGGGAGAGCGAAAGAGCGAGACAGGGGAAAGGGAGAGAGAAAGAGAGGACAGGATAGAGAGAGAGGGGACAGGATACAGAGAGAGAGGACAGGATAGAGAGAGAGAGGACAGGATAGAGAGAGAGAGGACAGGATAGAGAGAGAGGGGACAGGATACAGAGAGAGAGGACAGGATAGAGAGAGAGAGGACAGGATAGAGAGAGAGAGGACAGGATAGAGAGAGAGAGGACAGGATAGAGAGAGAGAGAGAGAGAGAGAGAGAGAGAGAGGACAGGATAGAGAGAGAGGGGACAGGATACAGAGAGAGAGGACAGGATACAGAGAGAGGGGACAGGATAGAGAGAGAAAGGGGACAGGACACAGGATAGAGAGAGAAAGGACAGGATAGAGAGAGAGGGGACAGGATAGAGAGAGAAAGGGGACAGGGGGCAGAATAGAGAGAGAGGGGACAGGATAGAGAGAGAAAGGGGACAGGGGACAGGAGAGAGAGAGAGGACAGGATAGAGAGAGAAAGGGGACAGGGGACAGGAGAGAGAGAGAGGACAGGATAGAGAGAGAAAGGGGACAGGGGACAGGATAGAGAGAGAGGGGACAGGATAGAGAGAGAAAGGGGACAGGGGACAGGATACAGAGAGAGAGGACAGGATAGAGAAAGGGGACAGGGGACAGGATAAAGAGAAAGATATGCATCAACCATTTGTCATTGCCAGGTCAGTGCCATCTCAATGATGAGTTGCATTTACATTTAATTGATTGGATGTACAGGACGTATATAGTATATCGTAGCCTGGTACCTGTCTGTTTGTGCCATCATTCCACTCCTTGCCACTCCTTGTGATCGCCAAACATATGACATGGAGTACAAGGTGTGGAATGTTAGCACAAAACAGGTCTGGATTTCAGGCTAATTCTATTGCACATTTCAGTCTTCATCCGATGAGTGCAGAGAGTCTCTGTGGCCGGCTACATCTGATGAGTGCAGAGGGTCTCAGTAGTCGACTACATCTCATGAGTGCAGAGTCTCAGTAGCCGGCTACATCCGATGAGTGCAGAGGGTCTCAGTAGTCGACTACATCTGATGAGTGCAGAGGGTCTCAGTAGCCGGCTACATCTGATGAGTGCAGAGGGTCTCAGTAGCCGGCTACATCTGATGAGTGCAGAGGGTCTCAGTAGCCGGCTACATCCGATGAGTGCAGAGGGTCTCGGTAGCCGGCTACATCCGATGAGTGCAGAGGGTCTCAGTAGCCGGCTACATCTGATGAGTGCAGAGGGTCTCAGTAGCCGGCTACATCCGATGAGTGCAGAGGGTCTCGGTAGCCGGCTACATCCGATGAGTGCAGAGGGTCTCAGTAGCCGGCTACATCCGATGAGTGCAGAGAGTCTCAGTAGCCGGCTACATCCGATGAGTGCAGAGAGTCTCAGTAGCCGGCTACATCTGATGAGTGCAGAGGGTCTCAGTAGCCGGCTACATCCGATGAGTGCAGAGGGTCTCAGTAGCCGGCTACATCCGATGAGTGCAGAGGCTATAACAGGAGCCACTGTCATTAGGGGAGTGTTCATTAGTGCACACTGTAGCAAAAACGTTTCACAATGGAGAATGTTTTGTTATGAAAACAAAAGTTCCTGTTGGACAAATTCAGGTAGGTCCCTCTCTGTTCCGTTTGTTCCTATTTAGTTCCTAGTGAATACACCCCAGGACTAGGGCTGTGTAGGCTTAAAGTAATTTCATTTGAGGATCCAGACCCATCCTTCTTCCAGCCTTACAAGATAAGTATTCTCTTCTGTGTTGTCATCCTCTACCACCCTCCATCCTCCCTTCTCCACCAGCCATTTCAGGGCCTTTGGTTACGAAGTCATCTTAACAAAGAGTTATCTAGCTAATTTGTGCCTGGCAAAGTGTTTGAAACGATCCATCTTCGCCACATAAAAAAAAAAGAGAGGGAGGGGGCCGAAAAGTTGAGCACTCGCTTTTTAGGAGTTAATGAGTTAATTTATCAAATTATTATTTCGTTAGGTTTCTGCTCGTTTTTTTTTCCAAAACATCAGCAGGTTTTTAAAATTATTATTTTCAAAGCTTGGTGAGAAAACAAAATGTCCCCTTGACAGCCTCGGGAAGGTTTCTAATATACATATAGAAGAAAACAAACACACAGAAACGTATTAACATAAAACACAAGGGAAAGCTGGAGCTTAAATTAAGACATTGGGTCCCACATCCGTTTGTGCTGTCTTGCCAACTCCTAAGGTCATTGTCAAGCAAATCGTTGACAAGACAACACAAACAGACCTGGGACCAGGCTATGATGTGCGGGTGGGGCAGTGCAGACTGGGTGGGCGGGGCAGTGCAGACTGGGGGGGCGGGGCAGTGCAAAGCCCGGGGCTGGGAGGTTAAAGGCTATTGGCACATGAGAGCGGGGGAGCCGTCCTCAAGTCCAGATGAGTGTCTATGGTAACGGTCGCTACTGTGGCAACGGTCGCTACTGTGGCAACGGTCGCTACTGTGGCAACGGTCGCTACTGTGGCAACGGTCGCTACTGTGGCAACGGTCGCTACTGTGGCAACGGTCGCTACTGTGGCAACGGTCTCTATGGATACTAGTTCTAGTTGCTGCCTGCGGGGCCTGCTAGTAAGGCCCTTTAGTGTGTCCAAAGATCCCGATGGGGAAATGTTTGACGTGTGACGACCACTGTGCCGCCAACTGGAAAAACTTGACATCATTCCACTCCACGCCGTCAATCAGCACTGGAAGAAAAGAGAGAATAAAAAAATTAAATTAAAACTTTACTTGTTGAATTAGTAGTTCTTCATAATTCATGTAATACCAGGCTCACTAATACAAGGGGCCAAATATGGCCCCTGGGCCGCCAGTTGCAGACCCTTACTCTATTATGAGTGAAATGAGGACACAACATGGAGGTAGGAGGGCAGCAAAATTACAGTAACTTTCCCCAGATCTCCTGCTTATTCCCTCCTGACATCCAACCAGGATTTCTGGAAAACCTGGGAAAGTGACCAGAACTTTGCAACCTTAGGATGTAGGAGGGAGTCTTAGGAGGGAGTCTTAGGAGGGAGTCTTAGGAGGGAGTCTTAGGAGGGAGTCTTAGGAGGGAGTCTTAGGAGGGAGTCTTAGGAGGGAAGGAGTCTTAGGAAGGAGTCTTAGGAAGGAGTCTTAGGAAGGAGTCTTAGGAAGGAGTCTTAGGAGGGAGTCTTAGGAGGGAGTCTTAGGAGGGAGTCTTACGAGGGAGTCTTAGGAAGGAGTCTTAGGAGGGAGTCTTAGGAGGGAGTCTTAGGAAGGAGTCTTAGGAGGGAGTCTTAGGAGGGAGTCTTAGGAAGGAGTCTTACGAGGGCGTCTTAGGAAGGAGTCTTAGGAGGGAGTCTTACGAGGGAGTCTTACGAGGGAGTCTTACGAGGGAGTCTTAGGAAGTAGGAAGGAGTCTTAGGAAGGAGTCTTAGGAGGGAGTCTTAGGAGGGAGTCTTAGGAGGGAGTCTTAGGAGGGAGTCTTAGGAGGGAGTCTTAGGAGGGAGTCTTAGGAGGGAGTCTTACGAGGGAGTCTTACGAGGGAGTCTTAGGAAGTAGGAAGGAGTCTTAGGAAGGAGTCTTAGGAAGGAGTCTTGGGAAGGAGTCTTAGGAAGGAGTCTTAGGAGGGAGTCTTAGGAGGGAGTCTTAGGAGGGAGTCTTACGAGGGAGTCTTACGAGGGAGTCTTAGGAAGTAGGAAGGAGTCTTAGGAAGGAGTCTTAGGAGGGAGTCTTAGGAGGGAGTCTTAGGAGGGAGTCTTAGGAGGGAGTCTTAGGAGGGAGTCTTAGGAGGGAGTCTTACGAGGGAGTCTTACGAGGGAGTCTTACGAGGGAGTCTTAGGAAGTAGGAAGGAGTCTTAGGAGGGAGTCTTAGGAGGGAGTCTTAGGAGGGAGTCTTAGGAGGGAGTCTTAGGAAGTAGGAAGGAGTCTTAGGAAGGAGTCTTAGGAAGGAGTCTTACCCCTCAGCATGGTCTGCTGGTGCTTGGCAGTGCAGATCAGTCGACTGATGCCATCGATCACCTGGCTCTTAGACTCCACATCCTTGTCTTTAGTCTTCTTTGGCAGGAACATGACTGGAAAGAGGGAACGGAAAGAGACAGACGTAAAAGTTAATAACGACAGATTCCGAACTTGAAATGCGAACGCTAATCATGACGATTAACTATCGGTCTTTATTTTGTTTTGAGCGAAAACTCAAGTTGTTGTTGCCGTGTTTATTGTTGTTGTTGCAGTGTTTATTGGTGTAGTTGCAGTGTTTATTGGTGTTGTTGCAGTGTTTATTGGTGTAGTTGCAGTGTTTATTGTTGTAGTTGCAGTGTTTATTGTTGTTGTTGTAGTGTTTATTATTGTTGTTGCAGTGTTTATTGTTGTTGTTGCCGTGTTTATTGTTGTTGTTGCAGTGTTTATTGGTGTAGTTGCAGTGTTTATTGGTGTTGTTGCAGTGTTTATTGGTGTAGTTGCAGTGTTTATTGTTGTAGTTGCAGTGTTTATTGTTGTTGTTGTAGTGTTTATTATTGTTGTTGCAGTGTTTATTGTTGTTGTTGCCGTGTTTATTGTTGTTGTTGCAGTGTTTATTGTTGTTGTTGCAGTGTTTATTGTTGTAGTTGCAGTGTTTATTGTTGTAGTTGCAGTGTTTATTGTTGTTGTTGTTGCAGTGTTTATTGTTGCAGTGTTTATTGTTGCAGTGTTCATTGTTGTTGTTGCTGCAGTGTTTGTTGTTGCAGTGTTTATTGTTGTTGTTGTTGCAGTGTTTGTTGTTGTTGCTGTGTGTATTGTTGTTGTTGCAGTGTTTATTGTTGTTGTTGCAGTGTTTATTGTTGTTGTTGTAGTGTTTATTGTTGTTGTTGTAGTGTTTATTGTTGTTGTTGCAGCGTTTATTGTTGTTGTTGCAGTGTTTATTGTTGTTGTTGCAGTGTTTATTGTTGTTGTTGCAGTGTTTATTGTTGCAGTGTTTATTGTTGCAGTGTTTATTGTTGTTGTTGTTGTTGCAGTGTTTATTGTTGTTGTTGCAGTGTTTGTTGGTGCAGTGTTTATTGTTGTTGTTGTTTCAGTGTTTGTTGTTGTTGCTGTGTGTATTGTTGTTGTTGCAGTGTTTATTGTTGTTGTTGCAGTGTTTATTGGTGTAGTTGCAGTGTTTATTGGTGTAGTTGCAGTGTTTATTGGTGTAGTGTTTGTTGTTGTTGCAGCGTTTATTGTTGTTGTTGCAGCGTTTATTGTTGTTGTTGCAGCGTTTATTGTTGTTGTTGCAGTGTTTATTGTTGTTGTTGCAGTGTTTATTGGTGTAGTTGCAGTGTTTATTGGTGTAGTTGCAGTGTTTATTGTTGTTGTTGCAGTGTGTATTGTTGTTGTTGCAGTGTGTATTGTTGTTGTTGCAGTGTGTATTGTTGTTGTTGCAGTGTGTATTGTTGTAGTTGCAGTGTTTATTGGTGTAGTGTTTATTGTTGTAGTTACCGTGTTTATTGTTGTTGTTGCAGTGTTTATTGTTGTTGTTGCAGTGTTTATTGGTGTAGTTGCAGTGTTTATTGGTGTAGTGTTTATTGTTGTTGTTGTAGTGTTTATTGTTGTAGTTGCAGTGTTTATTGGTGGAGTTGCAGTGTTTATTGTTGTAGTTACAGTGTTTATTGGTGTAGTTGCAGTGTTTATTGTTGTAGTGTTTATTGTTGTAGTTGCAGTGTTTATTGTTGTAGTTGCAGTGTTTATTGTTGTAGTTGCAGTGTTTCTTGTTGTAGTTGCAGTGTTTATTGTTGTTGTTGCAGTGTTTATTGGTGTAGTTGCAGTGTTTATTGTTGTTGTTGCAGTGTTTATTGTTGTAGTTGCAGTGTTTATTGGTGTAGTTGCAGTGTTTATTGTTGTTGTTGCAGTGTTTATTGTTGTTGTTGCAGTGTTTATTGTTGTAGTTGCAGTGTTTATTGTTGTTGTTGTAGTGTTTATTGTTGTAGTTGCAGTGTTTATTGTTGTAGTTGCAGTGTTTATTGGTGGCGTTGCAGTGTTTATTGGTGTAGTTGCAGTGTTTATTGTTGTTGTTGTAGTGTTTATTGTTGTTGTTGCAGTGTTTGTTGTTGTTGTTGTTGCAGTGTTTATTGTTGTTGTTGCAGTGTTTATTGGTGTAGTGTTTATTGTTGTTGTTGTAGTGTTTATTGTTGTAGTTGCAGTGTTTATTGTTGTTGTTGCAGTGTTTATTGTTGTTGTTGCAGTGTTTATTGTTGTTGTTGCAGTGTTTATTGGTGTAGTTGCAGTGTTTATTGTTGTTGTTGCAGTGTTTATTGTTGTTGTTGCAGTGTTTATTGTTGTAGTTGCAGTGTTTATTGTTGTTGTTGTAGTGTTTATTGTTGTTGTTGCAGTGTTTATTGTTGTAGTTGCAGTGTTTATTGGTGTAGTGTTTATTGTTGTTGTTGTAGTGTTTATTGTTGTAGTTGCAGTGTTTATTGTTGTTGTTGCAGTGTTTATTGTTGTTGTTGCAGTGTTTATTGTTGTAGTTGCAGTGTTTATTGTTGTTGTTGCAGTGTTTATGGTTGTTGTTGCAGTGTTTATTGTTGTTGTTGCAGTGTTTATTGTTGTAGTTGCAGTGTTTATTGTTGTTGTTGCAGTGTTTATTGTTGTTGTTGCAGTGTTTATTGTTGTTGTTGCCGTGTTTATTGTTGCAGTGTGTATTGTTGTTGCAGTGTTTGTTGTTGCAGTGTTTATTGTTGTAGTTGCAGTGTTTATTGGTGTAGTTGCAGTGTTTATTGTTGTTGTTGCAGTGGTTTGTTTGACAAAACCAAAGAATCCCTATGGAAGCCCGTTCCTTGTCCACATACTGCTTTAAAAAAAGGTAGGAAATATATTGAAAGGAAACTAAAAGTAGACATTTTAACTAACTCTTTAAAAAGGTAGTGTTACCTACAATACGTTCCAGTGGCGGTTGGTGACGTTGAAGATGAGGGAGGCCAATTCGGTTTTTTTTTTAAATATATTATTTTAGAAGCATGGCCTTCTATTACAACGTCATTCATATTCCATTCACCCAGCTCAATGTAACATCCATAGGCTTCGGCTACTACATGATAGTTGAATTTGCCCTGTACCCATCATGAGGTTGCTACAACCTAGCCTATGAATTAAAGTTTACAATGTAGGTGTACAGGTCGAGAATCTTGCCTGATATAGGATGCAATCAGTTGCAAACAAGCGTTTCTATTGGACATATTCAGTTTATCCCCGTGCCTACACGCCTGATCAAGTCAATCCCACAGTTCACTTTTAATAGCAGCCACATACAAACAGCATGAACATTTTTGCTCGTTGTATAATTCCTTCTCGTACTATACGTCCTCTCCTCTCACCTTCAGTGTACAACACAACAGCTTTCTGTGGCCAGGCCGCAAAAAAACACATTTCCACGCCAAACCTTCATACCATAACCGCTAACCGCTACACACAGCCTACATCGTTGTCACCATATTAGCTAGCGCGTCATAGTCAACATAGCTAGCTACAAGAACTAACCAGTTAATAAACCCACAACAATCGTGCAGTATAGTGTACAGCAAGCAGTTTAGGTGTACAGCAAGCACCGGTGGGCCTAATGGAAATACATGAATAAAACCAAAAGCTTACAGTGTTGGATAGCCATAGCCAGCTAGCTAACATAGCATCTCTGTCTGTTGGATAGCCATTGCCAGCTAGCTAACATAGCATCTCTGTCTGTTGGATAGCCATAGCCAGCTAGCGAACATAGCATCTCTGTTTGTTGGATAGCCATAGCCAGCTAGCTAACATAGCATCTCTGTCTGTTGGATAGCCATAGCCAGCTAGCGAACATAGCATCTCTGTCTGTTGGATAGCCATAGCCAGCTAGCGAACATAGCATCTCTGTCTGTTGGATAGCCATAGCCAGCTAGCGAACATAGCATCTCCGGGTGTTTGAGTAGGTAAGTGGAAAAAATATAGCGAGTTCTGTCTTGCTTCTTCAATAAAAAAATAAAAAATTTACTGTGCAACTCATCTTTCTCTTTTTGAGTCAACTACTCACCAGACTGTTGAGGCTACTCTAGACCTTCATTGCAAAACAATATATATATTTAGTATTGTTCTATCTATACAGGATAACTTTTTTAGTATTTCTCTATTTTTTTATTCACTGAGGAGGTCAGTCCTCCACTTCCTCCTCCGAGGAGCCTCCATTGGTACGATCAGTACAAGCCCTTACCTTTCTTGTTCTTCTCCTTCATGACAACAGTCATGGACATGGCGGGCTGTGGCTGGGCCCCGGCCTGGGGGAGCCTGCTGACCTGCAGCGAGCGGAACGTACACTTCAGAGTGTTCTTGGAGGAGGACGAGTCCCTTTTCTCCACGTCTCTTTTCCTGTCAGCCGGGGAGGGAGCCACCCAGTAGTCCACCTGTAGTCCCATCAGCTCCCCCTGGGGAGAACTACAACACCCAGCAGACATCACACCACAGATGGAGGAAGAGAATAAGGAACAAATTGATCGGTAGAAACAGACAATAAGATCAAGTTAAATGTACAATATATGAAACCATCATTTGCCAATTTAGTCATTTTCACAGTCTATTTTAATGTTCTATTACATTCATCTATTTTTTATATATTTTTAAATGTTCTATTCAATTCTCTGGAAGAACACGTACCTGTAGGAACTGAAGCTTGTGTTGACGGAGGGGGAGGAGGGAGGGGTGGGTGAGGCTTCCTTCAGGGCAGGGGACACCTGAGGAGGGGTGGAGGAGTGGAAAACCATCCCCATGGGGGATGCATCGTCAGAGTCACCTGATAATATAAAGTGGGATAATATTACAACACTCTGTATATCACAGATTACGTGTACAACTACAGAATCACATAGAAACTCATTCTCACTGATCACACGGTAGAACATGCAATAACAATAGGTACATTGTCCACAACTAATGTCTCACCTGATGTTGCAGATGACGGCTCCACGATGCCAACTTTCACCATCTGGGGAAAGAGGTTTCAAGTTATTTTAGGTCAAATTCCAGGATAAAGAAAATGTATCTGTCTACACTAAGAGAGAGATACCTACTCCGATAAACAGATCAGTCTACACTAAGAGAGAGATACCTACTCCGATAAACAGATCCGTCTACACTAAGAGAGAGATACCTACTCCGATAAACAGATCCATCTACATTAAGAAAGAGATACCTACTCCGATAAACAGATCCGTCTACACTAAGAGAGAGATACCTACTCCGAAAAACAGATCCGTCTACACTAAGAGAGAGATACCTACTCCGATAAACAGATCCGTCTACACTAAGAGAGAGATACCTACTCCGATAAACAGATCCGTCTACACTAAGAGAGAGATACCTACTCCGATAAACAGATCCGTCTACATTAAGAGAGAGATACCTACTCCGATAAACAGATCCGTCTACACTAAGAGAGAGATACCTACTCCGAAAAACAGATCCGTCTACACTAAGAGAGAGATACCTACTCCGATAAACAGATCCGTCTACACTTAGAGAGAGATACCTACTCCGATAAACAGATCCGTCTACACTAAGAGAAAGATACCTACTCCGATAAACAGATCCGTCTACACTAAGAGAGAGATACTTACTCCGATAAACAGATCCGTCTACACTAAGAGAGAGATACCTACTCCGATAAACAGATCCGTCTACACTAAGAGAAAGATACCTACTCCGATAAACAGATCCGTCTACACTAAGAGAAAGATACCTACTCCGATAAACAGATCCGTCTACACTAAGAGAGAGATACCTACTCCGATAAACA
Source organism: Oncorhynchus kisutch (assembly GCF_002021735.2). NCBI lineage: Eukaryota > Metazoa > Chordata > Actinopteri > Salmoniformes > Salmonidae > Oncorhynchus > Oncorhynchus kisutch. The sequence goes on along the minus strand of NC_034180.2, from coordinate 52,772,513 downwards.
GATCCGTCTACACTAAGAGAAAGATACCTACTCCGATAAACAGATCCGTCTACACTAAGAGAGAGATACCTACTCCGATAAACAGATCCGTCTACACTAAGAGAAAGATACCTACTCCGATAAACAGATCCGTCTACACTAAGAGAAAGATACCTACTCCGATAAACAGATCCGTCTACACTAAGAGAGAGATACCTACTCCGATAAACAGATCCGTCTACACTAAGAGAAAGATACCTACTCCGATAAACAGATCCGTCTACACTAAGAGAAGGATACCTACTCCGATAAACAGATCCGTCTACACTAAGAGAGAGATACCTACTCCGATAAACAGATCCGTCTACACTAAGAGAAAGATACCTACTCCGATAAACAGATCCGTCTACACTAAGAGAGAGATACCTACTCCGATAAACAGATCCGTCTACACTAAGAGAGAGATACCTACTCCGATAAACAGATCCGTCTACACTAAGAGAGAGATACCTACTCCGATAAACAGATCCGTCTACACTAAGAGAAAGATACCTACTCCGATAAACAGATCCGTCTACACTAAGAGAGAGATACCTACTCCGATAAACAGATCCGTCTACACTAAGAGAAAGATACCTACTCCGATAAACAGATCCGTCTACACTAAGAGAGAGATACCTACTCCGATAAACAGATCCGTCTACACTAAGAGAGAGATACCTACTCCGATAAACAGATCCGTCTACACTAAGAGAAAGATACCTACTCCGATAAACAGATCCGTCTACACTAAGAGAAAGATACCTACTCCGATAAACAGATCCGTCTACACTAAGAGAGAGATACCTACTCTGATAAACAGATCCGTCTACACTAAGAGAAAGATACCTACTCCGATAAACAGATCCGTCTACACTAAGAGAAAGATACCTACTCCGATAAACAGATCCGTCTACACTAAGAGAGAGATACCTACTCCGATAAACAGATCCGTCTACACTAAGAGAGAGCTACCTACTCCGATAAACAGATCCGTCTACACTAAGAGAAAGATACCTACTCTGATAAACAGATCCGTCTACACTAAGAGAAAGATACCTACTCCGATAAACAGATCCGTCTACACTAAGAGAGAGATACCTACTCCGATAAACAGATCCGTCTACACTAAGAGAGAGATACTTACTCCGATAAAGGGAATGAACTTCTGACACGAGTCCTCATCGGGGCTGTAGAGAGAGACCAGGGCAGAAGCCAAACATAGGGAAACAGGAAATAGAGTGAGCATGTGCAGAATAGAATAGATTCAGGATGGAAGGGTTTGTCTAGTATTGAGACTAGAGGCTTCAAGAACCCTATGATGGTTAGAACTGTCATGTGCTCCGCTCGAATAGAATAGATTCAGGATGGAAGGGTTTGTCTAGTATTGAGACTAGAGGCTTCAAGAACCCTATGATGGTTAGAACTGTCATGTGCTCCGCTCGAATAGAACAGATTCAGGATGGAAGGGTTTGTCTAGTATTGAGACTAGAGGCTTCAAGAACCCTATGATGGTTAGAACTGTCATGTGCTCCGCTCGAATAGAATAGATTCAGGATGGAAGGGTTTGTCTAGTATTGAGACTAGAGGCTTCAAGAACCCTATGATGGTTAGAACTGTCATGTGCTCCGCTCGAATAGAATAGATTCAGGATGGAAGGGTTTGTCTAGTATTGAGACTAGAGGCTTCAAGAACCCTATGATGGTTAGAACTGTCATGTGCTCCGCTCGAATAGAATAGATTCAGGATGGAAGGGTTTGTCTAGTATTGAGACTAGAGGCCTATGATGGTTAGAACTGTCATGTGCTCCGCTCGAATAGAATAGTTGGTTTGCCCCCAGGGTTGGTAAAGCATCTTTTCATTATCATTATTATTATTATTATTATTATTATTTATAAATCATCTTATTTATTAATGTTTGTTGCTTGTTTCTACAGATCCCAGGATAGATCAGCTTGAACACAAGACAGCCCCCCGAGTGTTTCTAAACCAATGAAAATCTTTGTGCGGTTTGAAGGAAATATAGTTTCAGAGCATGGTTGGGGTCAATTGCATTTCAATTCAGTCAAGTCAGGAAGTTAGCAGAGGTTACAAATTCCAATTTTGCTCATGGCTTGACTGAATTGAAATGGAATTGACCCCAACCCTGCCGCTCATCATTTGAAAGAAGAGAGAGGGAGGGGACAACATGTGTAAAGAAATGCCGGGTGAGTAGACGACCTAAAAACAACCCCGGGTTAACCACGTGATTCTCTTAGTTCCTTAAGAAATATATTATATACACAGTATCGAGGGTCAACTTGCTAAAGTCATAGAGTTTATAAAAATATCAAACTTAAAATATCAAACTTAAAAAAATACAAAATATGACCTTTATCATAATTTCATGGTCCTTTGAGACAGATTTAAGAAATTATATTTTTTAACTCTTCTATTTAACCTATAGTCTATACTAATACAATGGAACTTTATATACCTGTAGAGGTTCCTTGGGAACCCCAGGGAGGAGAGATTCTATTGGTTAATACCACTCTGACCAACCTTACTACAGTAATGCCATGCTATTGGACAGAGAAAGTCTAGTGGTGTGGGGGGCTGTGCTTTGGCAAAGTGGGTGGGGTTATATCCTTCCTGTTTGGCCCTGTCCGGGGGTGTCCTCGGATGGGGCCACAGTGTCTCCTGACCCCTCCTGTCTCAGCCTCCAGTATTTATGCTGCAGTAGTTTATGTGTCGGGGGGCTGGGGTCAGTTTGTTATATCTGGAGTACTTCTCCTGTCCTATTCGGTGTCCTGTGTGAATCTAAGTGTGCGTTCTCTAATTCTCTCCTTCTCTCTTTCTCTCTCTCGGAGGACCTGAGCCCTAGGACCATGCCCCAGGACTACCTGACATGATGACTCCTTGCTGTCCCCAGTCCACCTGACCGTGCTGCTGCTCCAGTTTCAACTGTTCTGCCTTATTATTATTCGACCATGCTGGTCATTTATGAACATTTGAACATCTTGGCCATGTTCTGTTATAATCTCCACCCGGCACAGCCAGAAGAGGACTGGCCACCCCACATAGCCTGGTTCCTCTCTAGGTTTCTTCCTAGGTTTTGGCCTTTCTAGGGAGTTTTTCCTAGCCACCGTGCTTCTACACCTGCATTGCTTGCTGTTTGGGGTTTTAGGCTGGGTTTCTGTACAGCACTTTGAGATATCAGCTGATGTACGAAGGGCTATATAAATAAATTTGATTTGATTTGATAATTAGTAATTGCTAACTAGTATCACAGCTATTAGATCAACAGTCTCCTGAAGCAGGAACCATTGTAAAACAACCAATAAAAACAGACCAATCATTTTGTTGGATTTATACTTATACACAAACAGGTTGTGTAGTCTTTTAACGACATGGCTCTAATTGGATTAAATCATTATCATTGTTGGGTGTGTAACTGATGTACATGTGTAGACGGTTATTGCTTCAAGTGTCTCCAAGCCTCGAGTTTCATCAAATCCTTTTTATGGTCCAAAAACAAATCCTGGAGAAACAAACAGTCTGACCCATTACCCTTGATGATTATATAGTCTTTGTAATAGAAAAAGGTATAAACTAGCTACCTACCAGTTTGTCAGGTTCTGCTTTGGAACCCACTACTTAAAATGTGATCCAATCATATGCCCCGGTTGCCCTCTTAGTACCCAACAACCCAACACCTGATTGGTGGCAGAGAAGCAGGGAGCAAGACATGCATGCTGCATAGCCAATCACTGGCCTGCACCAAGCCATCCCATCATTCCTGCTGAAGCCAATCAGACACCACCACACCAAAAGGACACAGGAAGGTTTCAGGAAAAGGAAAGTCACAGTCCAGCAGGTCACAGCACCAGCTAGTAGGGTCGGGGTCAATTCCCATCCAATTCCCAGTCAATTCCCAGTCAAATCCCATTCAATTCCCAGTCAAATCCCATTCAATTCCCAGTCAAATCCCATTCAATTCCCAGTCAAATCTCATTCAATTCCCAGTCAATTCCCAGTCAAATCCCATTCAATTCCCAGTCAAATCTCATTCAATTCCTAGTCAATTCCCAGTCAAATCCCATTCAATTCCCAGTCAAATCCCATTCAATTCCCAGTCAAATCTCATTCAATTCCCAGTCAAATCTCATTCAATTCCCAGTCAATTCCCAGTCAAATCTCATTCAATTCCCAGTCAAATCTCATTCAATTCCCAGTCAATTCCCAGTCAAATCCCATTCAATTCCCAGTCAAATCCCATTCAATTCCCAGTCAAATCCCATTCAATTCCCAGTCAAATCTCATTCAATTCCCAGTCAAATCTCATTCAATTCCCAGTCAATTCCCAGTCAAATCCCATTCAATTCCCAGTCAAATCCCATTCAATTCCCAGTCAAATCCCATTCAATTCCCAGTCAAATCCCATTCAATTCCCAGTCAAATCCCATTCAATTCCCAGTCAAATCTCATTCAATTCCCAGTCAAATCTCATTCAATTCCCAGTCAATTCCCAGTCAATTCATGAAGTACACTAAAATGAATTTCTTCAATGCTTTTCAACGAGGAAAGTTTTGAATTGGAATTGTGTTAACTTTCTGAATTGACTGGAATAGAAATGGAATTGACCCCAACCCTGCCAGCTAGGCTAGGGAAATCAACCACCCACTCCTTCACACCCCCTCATAGGGCTCTGGTCAAATGTAGCACACTATATAGGACATAGGGTACCATTTGGGACGCACCCCAGACGTATGGCCAATGTACATGCATTAATGTTCCATCAGACCATATTAGAACAAAGGACAATCAATCTAGCAGGAAGCTTGATTACATCACACACAGGGAGATAATGGAATGGTAGGAAACAGAAAGAGGAGAGGAAGAGAGGGAGTAGAGGGGAGGAAGAGGAGGGGAGGAAGAGGAGGGGAGGAGGAAGAGGGGAGGAGGAAGAGAGGGAGTAGAGGGGAGGAAGAGGGGAGGAAGAGGAGGGGAGGAAGAGGAGGGGAGGAAGAGGAGGGGAGGAGGAAGAGGGGAGGAAGAGGAGAGGAAGAGGAGGGGAGGAGGAAGAGGGGAAAGGGAAGGAAGAGGAGAAAGAAAAGGAAGAGGGGAGGAAGAGGAGGGGAGGAGGAAGAGGGGAGGAGAAGGGGAGGAAGAGAAGAAAAAGGAGGGGAGGAAGAGGAGGAGGAGGAAGAGGGGAGGAGGAAGAGGAGGGGAGGAAGGAGGGGAGGAAGAGGAGGGGAGGAGGAAGAGGGAGGAGGAAGAGGGGAAAGGAAGAGGAGAAAGAAAAGGAAGAGGGGAGGAAGAGGAGGGGAGGAGGAAGAGGGGAGGAGAAGGGGAGGAAGAGAAGAAAAAGGAGGGGAGGAAGAGGAGGAGGAGGAAGAGGGGAGGAGGAAGAGGAGGGGAGGAAGAGAGGGAGTAGAGGAGAAAGAAAAGGAAGAGGGGAGGAGGAGGGGAGGAGGAAGAGGGGAAAGAGAAGGAGGAGGGGAGGGGAGGAGGAGGAAGAGAAGGAAGAAGAGAGGATGAAGAGGAGGGGAGGAGGAAGAGGGGAGGAAGAGAAGGAAGAGGGGAGGAGGAGGAGAGGAAGAGGAGAAAGAGAAGGAAGATGGGAGGAGGAACAGGGGAGGAGGAAGAGGAGGGGAGGAGGGGAGGAAGAGAAGGAAGAGGGGAGGAGGAGGGGAGGAAGGGGGGGAGGAAGAGGGGAGGAGGAAGAGGAGGAGAAAGGGAAAAGGAGAAAGAGGGGAGGAAGAGAAGGGAAAGGAGACAGAGAAGGAAGAGGAGGAAGAGGAGGAGGGGAGGAAGAGAAGGAAGAGTAGGAAGAGGAGGAGGGGAGGAAGAGAAGGAAAAGGAGAAAGAGAGAAGGAAGAGAAGAAAGAGAAGGAAGAGAAGAAAGAGAAGGAAGAGGGGAGGAGGAGGAGGGGAGGAGGAAGAGGGGAAAGGGAAGGAAGAGGAGAAAGAGAAGAGGAGGAAGAGGAGACAGAGAACAGCAGCTGTAACTGACATCCCGACACTTTATCAGTACACTTCTCATAGATTCCCTTTTTTCATTTTATAGTTAATTTGTCAGGGACCATATGCATATTTAGCTACATAGCTTGTTAGTCATGTGTGGCTTAACTTGAAGACAATGAAGCATGCCACGTCAGGATCGTTGTCGGTTCGAATCCCGCAGGGGCCACCCATATGTACCGTATGTCGCTTTGTATAACAACGTTGGCTAAATGTCATATATTATTATGATAATTTCGAGAGTAATGCTTGTAAGGATTGTGTGTTTGTTAGCAGCTGGCTGTTAAAGTGTCAGGTTACAGATATATACAGACTGCTGAGGAGAGGAAGGGAGAGGAGAGTGGATGGAGAGAGACAGAGAGAGAGAGAGAGAGAGAGAGAGAGAGAGAGAGAGAGAGAGAGAGAGAGACAGAGAGAGAGAGAGAGAGAGAGACAGAGAGAGAGAGAGAGAGAGAGAGAGGGGGACTGAGCCACAAACAGACAGAGAGAGAGACAGACAGACAGACAGACAGACAGACAGAGAGAAAGAGACAGAGAGAGAGAGAGAGAGAGAGAGAGAGAGAGAGAGACAGAGAGAGAGACAGAGAGAGAGACAGAGAGAGAGAGAGGGAGAGGGAGAGACAGAGAGAAAGAGAGAGAGAGGGGAGAGAGAGAGAAAGAGAGAGAGAGGGAGAGACAGAGAGAAAGAGAGAGAGAGAGAGAGAGGGAGAGACAGAGAGAAAGAGAGAGAGAGGGAGAGACAGAGAGAAAGAGAGAGAGAGAGAGAGAGAGAGAGACAGAGACAGAGAGAGAGACAGAGAGAGAGACAGAGGGAGAGACAGAGAGAAAGAGAGGGAGAGAGAGACAGACAGACAGACAGACAGACAGAGAGAAAGAGACAGAGAGAGGGGGACTGAGAGACAGACAGACAGAGGGAGGGCAGGTGGATGAATCACCAGGAGAAGCAGACCACAATACCTTACTGCAAAATCAAAATGAAAGCTCTTTTTCCTTCGAAGATAGAAAAAGGACAAAGAAAACATAAAACAAAGAACATGTTATTGACAAACACACAGTGATGGACAGAGACAATGGCATTGGTTAACAGGATTCTGCTCTCAACACACCAACGTCTCTCTGAAAGTAACAGGCTCCCAGGTGGGGCTGGCTGCATTCTAGTAACTTTACAAAATTACCACGTTTTTGAGAAATTCTGGTTGGAATCAGAGAAGGGATTAAGCAGGAATTCCGGAATCCTCCAACCAGGAATTCCGGAGAACTTGGGAACTCTGGTACTGACCTGTGTCAGCACCATGACCACACTACAACCCTACTCCAACGTGACCTGTGTCAGCACCATGACCACACTACAACCCTACTCCAACGTGACCTGTGTCAGTACTATAACCACAGTACAACCCTACTCCAACGTGACCTGTCAGTACCATAACCACAGTACAACCTTACTCCAACGTGACCTATATCAGTACCATAACCACAGTACAACCCTACTCCAATGTGACCTACATCAGTACCATAACCACAGTACATCCCTACTCCAACGTGACCTATGTCAGTACCATAACCACAGTACAACCCTACTCCAACATGACCTATGTCAGTACTCTAACCACAGTACAACCCTACTCCAACGTGACCTGTGTCAGTACTCTAACCACAGTACAACCCTACTCCAACGTGACCTGTCAGTACCATAACCACACTACAACCCTACTCCAACGTGACCTGTGTCAGTACTCTAACCACACTACAACCCTACTCCAACGTGACCTACGTCAGTACCATAACCACAGTACAACCCTACTCCAACGTGACCTGTCAGTACCATAACCACAGTACAACCCTACTCCAACGTGACCTATGTCAGTACTATAACCACAGTACAACCCTACTCCAATGTGACCTGTGTCAGTACCATAACCACAGTACAACCCTACTACAATGTGACCTATGTCAGTACCATAACCACACTACAACCCTACTCCAACGTGACCTGTGTCAGTACTCTAACCACACTACAACCCTACTCCAACGTGACCTACGTCAGTACCATAACCACAGTACAACCCTACTCCAACGTGACCTGTCAGTACCATAACCACAGTACAACCCTACTCCAACGTGACCTATGTCAGTACTATAACCACAGTACAACCCTACTCCAATGTGACCTGTGTCAGTACCATAACCACAGTACAACCCTACTACAATGTGACCTATGTCAGTACTCTAACCACAGTACAACCCTACTCCCACGTGACCTACGTCAGTACCATAACCACAGTACAACCCTACTCCAACGTGACCTGTCAGTACTATAACCACAGTACAACCCTACTCCAACGTGACCTGTGTCAGTACTCTAACCACACTACAACCCTACTCCAACGTGACCTGTCAGTACCATAACCACACTACAACCCTACTCCAACGTGACCTGTGTCAGTACTCTAACCACACTACAACCCTACTCCAACGTGACCTGTCAGTACCATAACCACAGTACAACCCTACTCCAACGTGACCTCAGTTGAGGTCCTGACCTCGTGACTGTCAGTACTATAACTGATGTATAATCATCATCATATCCTAATAATTACGTCCCCCGGAATCCTATTGGCTGTTCATTAAGCAGCTGTTAATAGACGCACATAAAAGGTCAATACGTTCCTCATGCTAAATAATTACCGTACACATCTCATTATAATCTGGCAGCGATGATTTAATTTGAAACTTGTATTCAACAATGTGCGTTTATGGCCTCCCGGGTGGCGCAGTGGTTAAGGGCGCTGTACTGCAGCGCCAGCTGTGCCATCAGAGACTCTGGGCGGCGACCGGGAGGTCCGTGGGGCGACGCACAATTGGCCTAGCGTCGTCCGGGTTAGGGAGGGTCTGGCAGGTAGGGATATCCTTGTCTCATCGCGCACCAGCGACTCCTGTGGCGGGCCGGGCGCCGTTCCCCCCAAACAAGGTTGCCAGGTTCCCGTTGTTTCCTCCGACACATTGGTGCGGCTGGCTTCCGGGTTGGATGCGCGCTGTGTTAAGAAGCAGTGCGACTTGGTTGGGTTGTGTATCGGAGGACGCATGACTTTCAACCTTTGTCTCTCCTGAGCCCGTACGGGAGTTGTAGCGATGAGACAAGATAGTAGCTACTAAAACAATTGGAGACCACGAAATTGGGGAGAAAAATTTATTAAAAAATAAATTGGTCTGGTCCAAATACCAGACTTAAACCTGATGGTGATGTTTTACCAGGACTGGAAACGAGTAGTTCATTCTTGAAAACCCACAAACGTTGCTGAGTTTTAAAGCAGTTCTGTATGGAAGAGTGGGCCACAATTCCTCCACAGCGACGTGAGAGACTGATCAACAACTACAGGACGTGTTTGGTTGGGCAACAACTACAGGAAGTGTTTGGTTGGTCAACAACTACAGGAAGTGTTTGGTGGGTCAACAACTACAGGAAGTGTTTGGTTGGTCAACAACTACAGGAAGTGTTTGGTTGGTCAACAACTACAGGAAGTGTTTGGTTGGTCAACAACTACAGGAAGTGTTTGGTTGGTCAACAACTACAGGAAGTGTTTGGTTGGTCAACAACTACAGGAAGTGTTTGGTTGGGCAACAACTACAGGAAGTGTTTGGTTGGACAACAACTACAGGAAGTGTTTGGTTGGTCAACAACTACAGGAAGTGTTTGGTTGGGCAACAACTACAGGAAGTGTTTGGTTGGTCAACAACTACAGGAAGTGTTTGGTTGGTCAACAACTCCAGGAAGTGTTTGGTTGGTCAACAACTACAGGAAGTGTTTGGTTGGTCAACAACTACAGGGAAATCAGGCGTTGCATAACTTTGTTTATTAAATTAATTAAATAAGAATAGAAATGAGTTATTTGTTCACTCTGATTTACTTTTATCTCATGTTAGGTTTTGGTTGAAGATCTGATAACGCCTCCCGAGTGGCGCAGAGGTCTAAGGCGTCACTACAGATTCGGGTTCAATCCCGGGCTGTGTTGCTTCCGGCCGCGACCGGGAGACCCATGAGGCGGCGCACAATTGGCCCAGCGTCGTCCGGGTAACGGGGGAGGGTTTGGAAGGCCAGGATGATCTTGTCCCATCGCGCTCTAGCGACTCCTGTGGCGGGCAGGGTGCAATTCACGCTGACAGGTGTACGGTGTTTCCTCTGGGTTAAGCGAGCAGTGTGTCAAGAAGCAGTGCAGCTTGGCAGGGCTGTGTTTCGGAGGACGCGTGGCACCTCTCCCGTACGGGAGTTGCAGCGACAGGACAAGACTGTATCTACCAATTAGATATCATGAAATTGGGGAGAAAAAGTGGTAAAAATGAAAAATAAAAGATTTGACAAACATTCAGTGTCAAAAACATGCAAAAATAGAGAAAATCAGGAAGGGGGCAAATACGTTTTCACAGCACTACGCCTCTTTATAGTCCACACTGTTAAAGAAAAGTTTCAAATTCAATCACGCTGCCAGATTATGAGATGTGGTAACTTTTGCATTTAACAGCACATTACTTGTGCAATACGAAAATTCCGCCCATAAAGTGAGATAACTAAATGTGTGTGTGTGTGTGTGTGTGTACACATTGCCCTTACCTCTTCTGTTTGTATGTGAGCATGGCCTCAGCGATGGGGAGTTGGTGAGCTCCGTTGGCCCCGACCATATACTGGGTTACCCTGGAAACCACGTCTGGACTCTCCTGCACTGTACACCACATGACAGGATTGGTTGATTTATTGATGGCATTTATTTATTGTCGTTCCAAGAATAAATTATTTCTACAGTTTACAGGATACATAAACACGAGGACTCTGGTACTCTTCTGTTTTCGCAATAGCTATGCCTGGTCTCAGATCTGTTGGTGTCAACTCATTTCTTCTGGTCTTAGATCTGTTGGTGCCAACTCCTTGTTCTGATCCCAGATCTGTTGGTGATATCATATCAACTCCTTGTTCTGGTCCCAGATCTGTTGGTGTCAACTCCTTGTTCTGATCCCAGATCTGTTGGTGTCAACTCCTTGTTCTGATCCCAGATCTGTTGGTTATATCATATCAACTCCTTGTTCTGGTCCTAGATCTGTTCTCATGATAGCACCAACAGATCTGGTAACCAGGCTAGCTATATACAGCGACCTCGATACATCCGGTAGTACTGTAGGTGTGTGTGTGTGTGTAGTGGGTTTAGTGTGTGTGTGTGTGTGTGTGTGTGTGTGTGTGTAGTGGGTTTAGTGTGTGTGTGTGTGTGTGTCGTACCCATGACTGGTGCTTCTGGCTTGTAAAACAGGTCACTCCACGCAGTGTCCTGGAATAAACTGTTGTATCGATAGTCGATGGTACCCAGGTACTTGGAAACTGGGTGAGATCCTGAATAGAAACAAAGAATAGACGACACATTATACACAATAAGAACCTTTAGAAAAGCATATATATAGAAATGTGTCATTTAAAACAGTGTACATTTATACAGTAACTTCCAAAAACTGTCTGAATGAATTAAATCATGAATGAAAGGAAAGTATTCAGACCCTCGTCCTTTTTCCACATCCACCTTATTCTAAAATGGATTACATAATTGTTTTCCCTCATCATTCTACACACAATACCCCATAATAACAAAGTGAAAACAGGCTTTTTTAGAAATGTTTAAAAAAATTAAATTGAAAAAAAAAACTGAAATACCTTATTTACATAAGTATTCAAACCCAATTTAAATCAATTTTAGAATAAGGCTGTAACCTAACATTAATGTGAGGGAAAAAAAGTCAAAGGGGTTCTGAATAACTTTATGAAAGGCCCAAAAAAACTCACCTAGTGGTATGATGAGGAACCTCATGTAGCCCAGCCAATCAGGGGTCTTGTAAGAAAGGTGGTCTACAAACAGCCTGAGGACTGCACCGAGGTAGTGCTGGGCTCCAGCCACAGCTATCTTTATGGGGATGGGTGTCTGGCTGTTACAGTTACAGCTACGAGACACAACAGAAACACACAAGAGGATAATGGCAATAAGACACAACAGAAACACACAAGAGGATAATGGCAATAAGACACAACAGGAACACACAAGAGGGTAATGGCAATAAGACACAACAGGAACACACAAGAGGATAATGGCAATAAGACACAACAGGAACACACAAGAGGGTAATGGCAATAAGACACAACAGGAACACACAAGAGGATAATGGCAATAAGACACAACAGGAACACACAAGAGGATAATGACAATAAGACACAACAGGAACACACAAGAGAATAATGGCAATAAGACACCAGAAACACACGAGGATAATGGCAATAAGACACAACAGCAACACACAAGAAGATAATGGCAATAAGACACAACAGAAACACACAAGAAGATAATGGCAATAAGACACAACAGGAACACACACGAGGATAATGGCAATAAGACACAACAGGAACACACAAGAGGATAATGGCAATAAGACACAACAGGAACACACAAGAGGATAATGGCAATAAGACACAACAGAAACACACAAGAGGATAATGGCAATAAGACACAACAGGAACACACAAGAGGATAATGGCAATAAGACACAACAGAAACACACAAGAGGATAATGGCAATAAGACACAACAGGAACACACAAGAGGATAATGGCAATAAGACACAACAGGAACACACAAGAGGATAATGGCAATAAGACACAACAGGAACACACAAGAGGATAATGACAATAAGACACAACAGGAACACACAAGAGAATAATGGCAATAAGACAACAGAAACACACGAGGATAATGGCAATAGGACACAACAGAAACACACAAGAGGATAATGACAATAAGACACAACAGCAACACACAAGAAGATAATGGCAATAAGACACAACAGAAACACACAAGAAGATAATGGCAATAAGACACAACAGGAACACACACGAGGATAATGGCAATAAGACACAACAGGAACACACAAGAGGATAATGGCAATAAGACACAACAGGAACACACAAGAGGATAATGACAATAAGACACAACAGGAACACACAAGAGAATAATGGCAATAAGACAACAGAAACACACGAGGATTATGGCAATAAGACACAACAGGAACACACAAGAGGATAATGGCAATAAGACACAACAGAAACACACAAGAGGATAATGGCAATAAGACACAACAGAAACACACAAGAGGATAATGGCAATAAGACACAACAGGAACACACAAGAGGATAATGGCAATAAGACACAACAGGAACACACAAGAGGATAATGGCAATAAGACACAACAGGAACACACAAGAGGATAATGGCAATAAGACACAACAGGAACACACAAGAGGATAATGGCAATAAGACACAACAGGAACACAGAAGAGGATAATGGCAACAAGACACAACAGGAACACACAAGAGGATAATGGCAATAAGACACAACAGAAACACACAAGAGGATAATGGCAATAAGACACAACAGAAACACACAAGAGGATAATGGCAATAAGACACAACAGGAACACACAAGAGGATAATGGCAATAAGACACAACAGGAACACACAAGAGGATAATGGCAATAAGACTCATGTCCTGTTATTGTAGTATTGTTATTGTATAGCCCAAGCTGACTCCCCATTTGTATTTTTTAATTAACCTGATACCTGCATTCGATGTATACAACAGACGTTAATTGAATATAGCTGCATCTGTAACTGGTTAATTTAGCTTTTCAGAAATCTGAATCCTAGTGTACGACAATGACTGAAGAGAAAGAGAGGGATGGGTGTGAGGCTTACAATCTCTGTATGCGTGAGACGATGGTGTTGAAGGCGGCCTGGATGTCTGCTGTAGTACAGGTACACACCACTGGGAGGTGCTGGTTCTGGAGGACACTTGACAGATACTGAGAGAAAAAAAAACAGATGGGGGGCGGCGGGGGGATGATTTAAAAAAAATGTTTTTATTAGGATCCCTGTTAGTCGACGGCCAAATGGTGAAAGCTTGTCTTACTGGGGTCCGACACATAACGAAGAAGACATTTACAGTTAAAATAATTTACAATTTATACAAGTTTAAAAACATTGACATGTAGTGTGTGTACGCATCTTATCAGTTACGCATACATGTCAGCACATACACACAACATGTAGGTCACATAGAGGAGAGGTGTTGCCTTGAATTTGTTTTGGACCTGGGGACCGGATTGGCAGGGTAGCCTAGTGGTTAGAGCATTGGACTAGTAACCGAAAGGGTGCAAGATCGAATCCCCGAGCTGACAAAGTAAAATTCTGTCGTTCTGCCCCTGAACAAGGCAGTTAACCCACTGAAAATAAGAATTTGTTCTTAACTGACGTGCCTAGTGAAATAAAGGTTAAAATAAAAAAATTAAATAAAGACCCCCTCATGGCATGTCTGGTGGGGTAAGTGTGTGTCAGTGCTGTGTGTAAATTGACGATGCAAACAATTTAGAATTTCCAACACATTGTTTCTTATAAAAAAAGGAGAAGAGATGAGGTCAGCCTTTCCTCAACTCTTAGCCAAGAGAGACTGACATGTTTTGTATTAATATATGGTTGAATCATCAGCATACATGGACCCACGTGCTTTGTTTAATACCAGTGGCAGGTCATTGGCAAAAATAGAAAAGAGTAGAGGGCCTAGAGAGCTGCCCTGCGGTACACCTCACTTTACATGTTTGACATACGTTTTCTCAACAACAGTTTATTCTCAATAATATCTTTGGTCAATAATATGTCTGCTGTTAGAACCAGTTAAGGCCGCTTTACCACTCTTGGGTAGTGGAATTACTTTGGCTTCCCTCCAGGCCTGAGGACAAAGACTTTCCTCCTCTAGACTTAGATTAAAGATATGACAGATAGGAGTGGCTATAGTGTTAGCTACCATCCTCAGTAGCTTTCCATCTAAGTTGTCAATGCCAGGAGGTTTGTCATTATTGATCGATAACAATCATATTTCCACCTCTCCCATACTAACTTTACAAAATTCAAAACTTTCATTATAGTTTTTTTTTTATGCATGAGTACGATGGCTCACTGTTAGTGGTTGGCATTTTCTGCCTAAGTTTGCCCACGCCAACAAAGTAATCATTGAAATAATTGCAACATCAAATGGTTTTGTGATGAATAAGCCATCTGATTGGATGAAAGATGTGCAGCCGGACTTAGCCACTCCCTTTTCCCCCATCTTTTTCAACCATACAGTTATTCAATTCCTCATCAATCCATGGAGCCTTAACAGTTCTAACAGTCAGTTTCTTAATTAACAGGTGAATGTTTATCAATAATTGGAAGGAGCAATTTCATAAATTCATCAAGTGCAGATTCTAGATGGTCCTTCATTAATCACATCAGACCAACAATGTTTTTAACATCATCCACATAAGAGTCACAGCAAAATCTTTTGTATGATCTCTTATACACTATTTTAGGCCCAGCTGGAAGTTGGAACTTTGGCTTTCCTGGATATAGCCACTATATTGTGATCACTGTATCCAATGGGTGATGTCCCCGACTAAAAACAAATAAAGAACAGTAATTCTTTGACCAATCATTTGGTCGAAATGTTAAAACGTGTATTAAAATCAACTATATTCACTGAGCTTGTCTGATGCTTTAAGCACACTGTTTGATTAACTCATTAAGACACACAAATGACAGGAGGGAGTCCGACCAGCAATTGATTTGATTGAAGAGGACTGGCCACCCCTCATAGCCTGGTTCCTCTCTAGGTTTCTTCCTAGGTTTTGGCCTTTCTAGGGAGTTTTTCCAAGCCACCGTGCTTCTACACCTGCATTGCTTGCTGTTTGGGGGTTTTAGGCTGGGTTTCTGTACAGCACTTTGAGATATCAGCTGATGTAAGAAGGGCTTTATAAATTAATTTGATTTGAGTCCCAGCAACTGATGCTAACCACATCACGGGATCTAAACTCAAAATGTAGATAGCTAGTAACCAAACTTCTTCAATAGACTTTCCAAAACAACAAACCGAGCTCTCCCTCATTCTCCATTCAACAGGAAGTAACGAAGACACCCTGAAGGCATTGTTTGCAGGCAAGCGAACAGTTTGAGAAAAGGAAAATAAAAAAAGAAATTGACAGAGAAAAATATGTGGGAATGTGAGAATACGAGGGTGTGAAGAGAAGTTTAGTAATTCATAATTCTGTTGTTTTTCCTTCTGGTCGTCATGGAGACAGACCAGAGAGGGGTTACTAACCTGTCACTTCCTGTATATCACTTTCTGTCTCTTACCTGGCCCTGCCAATCAGATGTGTTGATGAGGATGATGCTGTCAGGTAGATGGTGGTCAGACACCAGGATGTGGTTCAGCTGGTCATACACAGTCTTCCTGGGGATCTGTGGAGGGGGAATACACTTATAGAATAGATAGAAAATAATAAAAATTGTTATTGTGCATTGAAATAGAAATTCATCACACACAGCAGAGATGCAGACACTGGAAGAGCCACACCCCTGGAGCTGGTCAGCCACAGAGCCACGCCCCTGGAGCCAATCAGCCGCAGAGCCACGCCCCTGGAGCCGGTCAGCCACAGAGCCACTCCCCTGGAGCTGGTCAGCCACAGAGCCACGCCCCTGGAGCCAATCAGCCTCAGAGCCACGCCCCTGGAGCCAATCAGCCGCAGAGCCACGCCCCTGGAGCCAATCAGCCGCAGAGCCACGCCCCTGGAGCCAATCAGCCGCAGAGCCACGCCCCTGGAGCCAATCAGCCGCAGAGCCACGCACCCTGGAGCCGGTCAGACACCGAGCCACGGAAAGTGACTTTGCAGGCTAGCTCAGTGCTCCCTCTCATTGAGTAACTCAAGTTGAAGACCGACCTGGGTACTGCAGGCTGCCATTAGCAACTAAATTATCCTTACAACTTCTTCTGATTTAAAAAATGATCGGTTCAAGGACATACATCTGGTGTATTAGAAGCAATTATTGGTACCATGATATTTTTATTCCCACGAAGATTGACATTTTTCCATTCACTCTAATGGGGCATCTTGTTTTCTACAAACAATGCCTGCAGTACCGCAGTCAGCCTTGAACTACCGTGGCTTCAATGAGAGGGGGCAGTTGTTCTCCCCTGGATTCAAACCAGAAACCATCTGGTTACCGGCCCACCTTTCTAACAATGAGGCTACCACAGAGACAGAGCTTCTCAGAGAATTGTAGACTAGCATGCTCTACAACCCCTCTGCTTCACTGTGCTAATCTAGTAATGTTATTTATTGTGATCTAAAAGGCAAAACGGATCCTACATCAGCACTTCTACGCTGTGGTGCTTGATACATACAGCCACTGATCTTGCTTGCAGTGTGCTCCTCCTACCTGTAGATGGCAGCGTGTGTCGAGCAAGCGTTCGTTATCCAGGCTGTTGGCTCTCTCATTCTGTGGTCTGTTGGGCTGGCGCTCCTTTAGGGAAGTACTTCTCCCTCTCCTCCCTGCCAATTTAGCTTCCTGCCTGGAGAAGACACCAGAACACTAAAGTGAGGACAGAAGGGAGGGAAGGGGGCTTGTTTTCTTCAGGTAGAGGAGAAGCGAAAGGAAGATGATGGATTTGAATGACACAGGTAGAGAGGTGTGACCCTAAATGAGTAGAGGGCAGGGCCGGCTCTAGGGGGGATGCAGGTTAGGGAGTTGCCACCCAAATGATTCTGGTCGAGTCATGTTAAACTACAAAATTCCAGGATATTAGCTCAGAAAGACAAAAGTTCTGTCTTCCCACCAAAAGTTCTGTCTTCCCACCAGTAAAAAGAGGGGGAAAAGAGCAATTGTTTCTTCAATTGGGAAAAAAGAGAGAAGGACATGTGGTGTTTGAGCTAGACATTATGGAAGACAAAAGGTTGGGAGGTGTGAAGGAATTCTCAAGAGCAAGGAACCTACGACCTGAAGAAGGCTGTTAAAGCCAAAACGTATGTGTATGCTACCCCGATGCCGTAAAAAAAAGCTTTTTAAAGTTTTTAAAAAAATGAATTAAGCCTCATGACATCTTTAATAATCCCAGAGAACATGGTCGGCTGGATGGAGAGATGTTGAGAGTGGATTGGAGAGAAAAATAAATGCTGTCGCCACCTTCCTCTCCTACCAAGGTGCACGGACTGAAGCAAGCTGAAGGTGAGAAGATGCAGTATCTAGCAGAGGTTTGAGAGAGGAAATCAGAGGCTCTTTCTCAATCCATCTTTCCTCGATTCCTTGCATCCTGTCTTCTCACCTCCTCAAAACACACTGGATGAGAAGGTCTGAAGAGAGGGACCGTGGACCGTCTCCTCCAATACGCTTGAGAAGGAGGAGATAATATGCGAGGAATCATTGAAAGATTAACTGAAAGAGTTAGCCAGTATTTACCACCTGTTGGAAGGGATGATGAGGGACTCGGTCTTCTTCATCTTGCCAGTAGGGGGCAGTTTCTCCAGGAAGGTGTCCATGTTGTCCATCTCTAGCTCTGTAGTGGGGGTCACTGCCTCTGGTTGCTCCTCCTGCTGGGACGGAGCAAAGACAGGAATAAGACACAACGGCAGTTGGTAGTATCTAGTTTCTTTTGTCATTTACAGTGGGGCAAAAATGTATTTAGTCAGCCACCAATTGTGTAAGTTCTCCCACTTAAAAAGATGAGGCCTGTAATTTTCATCATAGGTACACTTAAACTATGACAGACAAAATGAGAAGAAAATATACTTATTTTCCACCATAATTTGCAAATAAATTCATTAAAAATCCAACAATGTGATTTTCTGGATTTTTTTCCCTCATTTTGTCTGTCATAGTTGAAGTGTACCTATGATGAAAATTACAGGCCTCTCTCATCTTTTTAAGTGGGAGAACTTGCACAATTGGTGGCTGACTAAATACTTTTTTGCCCCACTGTATATAGGTTACTCTCACTAGCTAGGTTTCCATCCAATTGGTGACAGATTTTCATGAGAATATTCTACAATCTGCATGAAAACAATTTGCACATTTTCCCACTAGAGATCTGCTTCCATCAACAACAACAACAACAACAACAACAAATTGTGGATAAAAGTGTATGATGACGTAGTGCACATAAAAATTGAAATGTACCACATAAAATAAAATAGATGATACTTTACTGATGGTTTTGACACAATGAATGTTGTGTTATATAGCGAACGGGTCTACTCTGATATTGATCCCTGTGTGCTCTAGCCATCAGCTCGCAGATACAGCGCGGGTATACTCTACATAATGAGATTATCATTCGACTAAAGACTGAGATCATTTTACATTTCTCAAACGGCAGTCGAGCATCGATCTTCATGTCACCAGAATAACAGCCTAATGTCACGCCTTGGTCTTAGTATTTTGTGTTTTCTTTAATTATTTGTTCAGGCCAGGGTGTGACATGGGGTTGTTGTGTTGTCGTATTGGGGGTTTTGTAGGCATTGGGATTGTGGTTGATTAGGGGTGTGTCGAGTGTAGGCTTGGCTGCCTGAGGCGGTTCTCGATCAGAGTCAGATGATTCTTGTTTTCTCTGATGGGGAACCGTATTTAGGTAGCCTGAGTTTGCTTTGTATTTCGTGGGTGATTGTTCCTGTCTCTGTGTAGTGTTCACCAGATAGGCTGTATTAGGTTTCACGTTCCGTTTGTTGTTTTTGTATTTATTAAGGAATTTCATATACCGTCACTTTTTTCATTAAAGACATGAGTAACCACCACGCTGCATTTCGGTCCTCTCTTTCAACAAACGAAGAACGCCGTTACACCTAAATATTTATTGGAAAGGTGCATGAAGCTCATCGTACATCGTACACGTTCTGTTTTCATCAGGTCTGTCGTGAAATGTTTTAATCTGACAACTACTTTACTGCCAAAAAAATTACTTTAATAAGAAATACCTGACCACGACCCAGTCACCAGGGGAGAATAGTGCTACAGTATCTACCATTAAATGGATGGATGGCAGTTGTTTGAAAATACTTACAAGAGAAGCGTTATCTGAGACATTGTCCACCTGGAACTTGTCTCCACTGCTCTTAGTCTTGTCTGGGTCCATCTGCAGGGAAAAGGGAAGAGAGGAGGATTACAATTTACGAGGGAGGTGGTATAGCAAG
The DNA here is from genome assembly GCF_002021735.2 of Oncorhynchus kisutch. Classification (NCBI taxonomy): domain Eukaryota; kingdom Metazoa; phylum Chordata; class Actinopteri; order Salmoniformes; family Salmonidae; genus Oncorhynchus; species Oncorhynchus kisutch. The sequence goes on along the minus strand of NC_034180.2, from coordinate 52,752,416 downwards.
AACACTATAGCTACAACAGTATAGCTACAACACTATAGCTACAATACTATAGCTACAACACATTAGCTACAACACATTAGCTACAACACATTAGCTACAACACATTAGCTACAACACTATAGCTACAACACTATAGCTACAACATTATAGCTACAACACTATAGCTACAATACTATAGCTACAACACATTAGCTACAACACATTAGCTACAACACATTAGCTACAACACTATAGCTACAACACTATAGCTACAACACATTAGCTACAACACTATAGCTACAACACTATAGCTACAACACTATAGCTACAAAACATTAGCTACAACACATTCGCTACAACACATTAGGTACAATACTATAGCTACAACACATTCGCTACAACACATTCGCTACAACACATTAGCTACAACACATTAGCTACAACACTATAGCTACAACACTATAGCTACAACACTATAGCTACAATACTATAGCTACAAAACATTAGCTACAACACATTCGCTACAACACATTAGCTACAACACATTAGCTACAACACTATAGCTACAACACTATAGCTACAACACATTAGCTACAACACTATAGCTACAACACTATAGCTACAACACATTAGCTACAACACTATAGCTACAACACATTAGCTACAACACTATAGCTACAACACATTAGCTACAACACATTAGCTACAACACTATAGCTACAACACATTAGCTACAACACATTAGCTACAACACTATAGCTACAACACATTAGCTACAACACATTAGCTACAACAGTATAGCTAACAGTTTAGCCAACAGTATAGCTAGCACAGTATAAGTAACAGTATAGCTAATAGTATAGATACAACACTATAGCTACAACAGTATAGCTAGCACAGTACAAGTAACAGTATAGCTAACAGTATAGCTAGCAGTATACAGTTGAAATCAGAAGTTTACATAGACCTTAGCCAAATACATTTTAACTCCGTTTTTCACAATTGCTGACATTTAATCCTAGTATTCCCTGTCTTAGGTCAGTTAGGATCACCACTTTATTTTATGAATGTGAAATGTCAGAATAATAGTAGAGAGAATTATCTATTTCAGCTTTTATTTCTTTCATCACATTCCCAGTGGGTCAGAAGTTTACATACACTCAATTACTATTTGGTAGCATTGCCTGTAAATTGTTTAACTTGGGTCAAACGTTTCAGGTAGCCTTCCACAAGTTTCCCACAATAAGTTGGGTGAATTTTGTCCAATTCCTCCTGACAGAGCTGGTGTAACTGAGTTAGGTTTGCAGGCCTCCTTGCTCGCACACACTTTTTCAGTTCTGCCCACAAATGTTCTATAGGATTGAGGCCACTCCAATACCTTGCCTTTGTTGTCCTTAAGCCATTTTTCCACAACTTTGGAAGTATGCTTGGGGTCATTGTCCATTTGGAAGACCCATTTGCGACCAAGCTTCAACTTCCGGACTGATGTCTTGAGATGTTGTTTCAATGTATCCACATAATTTTTCTACCTCATGATGCCATCTATTTTGTGAAGTACACCAGTCCCTCCTGCAGCAAAGCACGCCCACAACATGACGCTGCCACCCCCGTGCTTCACAGTTGGGATGGTGTTCTTCGGCTTGCAAGCCTCCCACTTTTTCCTCCAAACGTAACGATGGTCATTATGGCCAAACAGTTCTATTTTGTTTAATCCGACTAGAGGACATTTCTCCAAAAAGTACGATCTTTGTCCCCATGTGCAGTTGCAAACCGAAGTCTGGCTTTTTTTATGGAGGTTTATCAGCAGTGGCTTCTTCCTTGCTGAGCAGGCTTTCAGGTTATGTCGATATAGGACTCATTTTACTGTGGATATAGATACTTTTGTACCCGTTTCCTCCAGCATCTTCACAAGGTCCTTTGCTGTTGTTCTGGGATTGATGTTCACTTTTCGCACCAAAGTGTGTTCATCTCTAGGAGACAGAACGAGTCTCCTTCCTGAGCAGTATGACGGCTGCGTGGTCCCATGGTGTTTATACTGCATACTATTGTTTGTACAGATGAATGTGGTACCTTCAGGCGTTTGGAAATTGCTCCCAAGGATGAACCAGACTTGGGGAGGTCTACAATTATAGGTCTTGGCTGATTTCTTTTGATTTTCCCATGATGTCAAGCAAAGAGGCACTGAGTTTGAAGGTAGGCCTTGAAATACATCCACAGGTACACCTCCAATTGACTCAAATTATGTCAATTAGCCTATCAGAAGCTTCTAAAGCCATGACATCATTTTCTGGAATGTTCCAAGCTGTTTAAAGGCACAGTCAACTTAGTGTATGTTAGCTTCTGACCCACTGGAATTGTGAAACTGTGAATTCTAAGTGAAATTATCTGTCTGTAAACAATTCATGGAAAAATTACTTGTGTCATGCACAAAGTAGATGTCCTAACTGTCCAAAACTATAGTTTGTTAACAAGAAATGTGTGGAATGGTTGAAAAACTAGTTTTAATGACTCCAACCTAAGTGTATGTAAACTTGCAACTTCAACTGTAGCTAGCAGTATAGCTAGCAGTATAGCTAGCAGTATAACTAACAGTATAGCTAGCAGTATAACTAACAGTATAGCTAACAGTATAACTAACAGTATAGCTAGCAGTATAACTAGAACAGAATAGCTAGGTTGTCTGATGGATCTCATCCAGGGTATATTATGGTCCTGGGAAGGTGACAGTCTCAGACAGGGTATATTATGGTCCTGGGGAGGGTGACAGTCTTAGCCAGGGTATATTATGGTCCTGGGCCGGGAGGGTGACAGTCTCATCCAGGGTATATTATGGTCCTGGGGAGGGTGACAGTCTTAGCCAGGGTATATTATGGTCCTGGGCTGGGAGGGTGACAGTCTCATCCAAGGTATATTATGGTCCTGGGCTGAGAGGGTGACAGTCTCAGACAGGGTATATTATGGTCCTGGGAGGGTGACAGTCTCAGCCAGGGTATATTATGGTCATGGGAGGGTGACAGTCTCAGCCAGGGTATATTATGGTCCTGTTAGGATGACAGTCTCATCCAGGGTATATTATGGTCCTGGTAGGGTGACAGTCTCAGCCAGGGTATATTATGGTCCTGGGAGGGTGACAGTCTCAGCCAGGGTATATTATGGTCCTGGGAGGATGACAGTCTCATCCAGGGTATATTATGGTCCTAGGCTGGGAGGGTGACAGTCTCATCCAGGGTATATTATGGTCCTGGTCTGGGAGGATGACAGTCTCATCCAGGGTATATTATGGTCCTGGTCTGGGAGGGTGACAGTCTCAGCCAGGGTATATTATGGTCCTGGGGAGGGTGACAGTCTCAGCCAGGGTATATTATGGTCCTGGGGAGGGTGACAGTCTCATCCAGGGTATATTATGGTCCTGGTAGGGTGACAGTCTCAGCCAGGGTATATTATGGTCCTGGGAGGGTGACAGTCTCAGCCATGGTATATTATGGTCCAGGGGGTGACAGTCTCATCCAGGGTATATTATGGTCCTGAGAGGGTGACAGTCTCATCCAGGGTATATTATGGTCCTGGTAGGGTGACAGTCTCATCCAGGGTATATTATGGTCCTGGTAGGGTGACAGTCTCAGCCAGGGTATATTATGGTCCTGGTAGGATGACAGTCTCGGCCAGGGTATATTATGGTCCTGGTAGGGTGACAGTCTCAGCCAGGGTATATTATGGTCCTGGGAGGGTGACAGTCTCAGCCAGGGTATATTATGGTCCTGGGAAGGTGACAGTCTCAGCCAGGGTATATTATGGTCCTGGTAGGATGACAGTCTCATCCAGGGTATATTATGGTCCTGGTAGGATGACAGTCTCATCCAGGGTATATTATGGTCCTGGTCTGGGAGGGTGACAGTCTCAGCCAGGGTATATTATGGTCCTGGGGAGGGTGACAGTCTCAGCCAGGGTATATTATGGTCCTGGGCTGGGAGGGTGACAGTCACATCCAGGGTATATTATGGTCCTGGGCTGGGAGGGTGACAGTCTCAGACAGGGTATATTATGGTCCTGGTAGGGTGACAGTCTCAGCCAGGGTATATTATGGTCCTGGGCCGGGAGGGTGACAGTCTCATCCAGGGTATATTATGGTCCTGGGGAGGGTGACAGTCTCATCCAGGGTATATTAAGGTCCTGGTAGGGTGACAGTCTCAGCCAGGGTATATTGTGGTACTGGGGAGGGTGACAGTCTCAGACAGGGTATATTATGGTCCTGGTAGGGTGACAGTCTCATCCAGGGTATATTATGGTCCTGGTAGGGTGACAGTCTCATCCATAGTGAATGTCAGTGGTTCTCACCGGACTTGGTGGCTCTCTGTGACTCCGGCTGCTGTGGATGCTGCCCATATCTGTCTGAGAACTGGAGAGGGAGAGACCCTCAAAATATGGCCTGTGAAAGAGAAAGCATCGTAAATAAATACATCTGAAAAGAGTCACTGGGGTCCCTCATTGCTCTGAAATATGTCTGTAGTGTAGACTGCTATGGTGTTACGAGAGTCTACCGTCATATCTCTGGGCTAAAATCACTTTAATACACAAGACGAAAGGCACATTAAAAAAACACACTAGTAGTTCTCCTCCCACTCACTTGAGTTTAGGTTTCGGGGTGCTGAGGACACTGTCGTCATCGTCTAGTTCCGGTCCACTGTCACTGGGGTTCTCTAGGTCCAGACTCTCGAGGTCCAGATCCTCCTCTACCTCCGGAGGGGGTTCTGCCGGGTCCTGCTCCGAGTCCAACACCTGGAACATTCAGATAGACGCAGAGACACACACACACACACACACACACACAGAAAACGCACACGGATAGAAAGACACAGAGACAAGAAGTAAGAAAGAAACAAGAAAACAGATTTTTTTATATTTGCATAAATCTAATTAAAGCAAATTAATGAAAAGGACCATAGCAGTTTGAAGTAAGTGATATGACACTTAGAAATTCTTAATGTTACCTCGTTTAAAACAGAGTATCAGGGTTGGGTTACCTCGTTTAAAACAGAGTATCAGGGTTGGGTTACCTCGTTTAAAACAGTATCAGGGTTGGGTTACCTCGTTTAAAACAGTATCAGGGTTGGGTTACCTCGTTTAAAACAGTATCAGGGTTGGGTTACCTCGTTTAAAACAGTATCAGGGTTGGGTTACCTCGTTTAAAACAGAGTATCAGGGTTGGGTTACCTCGTTTAAAACAGTATCAGTGTTGGGTTACCTCGTTTAAAACAGTATCAGGGTTGGGTTACCTCGTTTAAAACAGAGTATCAGGGTTGGGTTACCTCGTTTAAAACAGAGTATCAGGGTTGGGTTACCTCGTTTAAAACAGTATCAGGGTTGGGTTACCTCGTTTAAAACAGTATCAGGGTTGGGTTACCTCGTTTAAAACAGAGTATCAGGGTTGGGTTACCTCGTTTAAAACAGTATCAGGGTTGGGTTACCTCGTTTAAAACAGTATCAGTGTTGGGTTACCTCGTTTAAAACAGTATCAGGACTGGGTTACCTCGTTTAAAACAGTATCAGGGATACCTAGTTTAAAACAGAGTATCAGGGTTGGGTTACCTCGTTTAAAACAGAGTATCAGGGTTGGGTTACCTCGTTTAAAACAGAGTATCAGGGTTGGGTTACCTCGTTTAAAACAGAGTATCAGGGTTGGGTTACCTCGTTTAAAACAGAGTATCAGGGTTGGGTTACCACGTTTAAAACAGTATCAGTGTTGGGTTACCTCGTTTAAAACAGTATCAGGACTGGGTTACCTCGTTTAACACAGAGTATCAGGGTTGGGTTACCACGTTTAAAACAGTATCAGGGTTGGGTTACCTAATTTAAAACAGTATCAGGGTTGGGTTACCTCGTTTAAAACAGAGTATCAGGGTTGGGTTACCTCGTTTAAAACAGAGTATCAGGGTTGGGTTACCTCGTTTAAAACAGAGTATCAGGGTTGGGTTACCTCGTTTAACACAGAGTATCAGGGTTGAGGTCAATTCCATTTAAATTCCAGTCAATTAAGGAAGTACACTGAAATTCCAATTCTCTTCAATGCTTTTCAACGAGGAACCTTTAGAATTGGGTTTAATTTCTGAATTGACTGGGAAAGAAATGGAATTGACCCCAACCCTGGTTAGTACAACAGCTGGACAGGTTGTTACCTCATTGACCCCAACCCTGGTTAGTACAACAGCTGGACAGGTTGTTACCTCATTGACCCCAACCCTGGTTAGTACAACAGCTAGACAGGTCATTACCTCATTGACCCCAACCCAGGTTAGTACAACAGCTGGACAGGTTGTTACCTCATTGACCCCAACCCTGGTTAGTATAACAGCTGGACAGGTTGTTACCTCATTGACCCCAACCCTGGTTAGTACAACAGCTGGACAGGTTGTTACCTCATTGACCCCAACCCTGGTTATTACAACAGCTGGACAGGTTGTTACCTCATTGACCCCAACCCTGGTTAGTACAACAGCTGGACAGGTTGTTACCTCATTGACCCCAACCCTGGTTAGTACAACAGCTAGACAGGTCATTACCTCATTGACCCCAACCCTGGTTAGTACAACAGCTGGACAGGTTGTTACCTCATTGACCCCAACCCTGGTTAGTACAACAGCTAGACAGGTCATTACCTCATTGACCCCAACCCAGGTTAGTACAACAGCTGGACAGGTTGTTACCTCATTGACCCCAACCCTGGTTAGTACAACAGCTAGACAGGTTGTTACCTCATTGACCCCAACCCTTGTTAGTACAACAGCTAGACAGGTTGTTACCTCATTGACCCCAACCCTGGTTAGTACAACAGCTGGACAGGTTGTTACCTCATTGACCCCAACCCTGGTTAGTACAACAGCTGGACAGGTTGTTACCTCATTGACCCCAACCCTTGTTAGTATAACAGCTAGACAGGTGTTAACTCATTGACCCCAACCCTGGTTAGTACAACAGCTGGACAGGTTGTTAACCCAGGTTAGTACAATAGCTGGACAGGTTGTTAACTCATTGACCCCAACCCAGGTTAGTACAACAGCTGGACAGGTTGTTACCTCGTCTGAGACTCGGAACCTCTTGATCAGGGCCACCAGTCTCTGTTTAAAGTTCTGCTGCTAAAAGAGGACACAGAAACAACTACTCATCAAAACAGACAGACCCATCACAAAGACCTAGCCTGGGTCTGTTTACACCTGGAATAATAGCACACACACACACAGACTGGTACCCAGGCTAACAACAACAACAAATATGTCGCTTTTTTGGGGGGGGGGCGAACCGAACTAAATTAACATAGAAATGTGAGTTATAGATCTGTCATTCTCATTGAAAGGATGTCTGAGAAGGCAGATCTGTTCTATGTGCTCTATTTCTGTGTCCTGTCCTTAAGTTATTTTTTGTATATTTTTTTACATCTTTTAAACAGCTGAAAATATGACATATTGCAAATATATTTTCGCAGCGGATTAGATGGTACAATGATTCACAACCAGGCAATGGGCAGAAATATGTCTGTATATGTCTGTATAAAATACAGAAATATGTCTGTATAAAACCCCTGAAGGAAGTGGGACCATGTTAAATAAAGGTGAAATAAAAACCATGGCAACGCTGCCATTTGACCAGCAGGTAGCATCTTAGGCAGAAACAAACAAACAACAACAACAACAACAACAAAAAACGCTGGGATATTGTGAATTACCACCGGACACTTTTTGTTTTTTTAAGCAGGAAACAAATCTCAAACTAAAAAATTGTATCTAATCTTATTTCCAATAAAAATTAAGATAAGGCTTATTCATAAGTCTAAGCTTGATGAGAATGCAACACAAAAAAAGATGTCTGGTTGACTTTGCTACCATCTCTTACCCTGGTAATTGAGGCAGTCCTCACGATAGACCTCCTGTGCTTCTTTGGTTTCCTCACATCATACTCATCATCCTCAAGGTCCTGGGGATAAACATGTCAACAGTATAACAGTATAAAACACAGCCAGGGCAGGTTGTCAAACATATACAGTCTTGGCCAAAAGTTTGGAGAATGACACAAATATTAATTTCCACAAAGTTTGCTGCTTCAGTGTCTTTAGATATTTTTGTCAGATGTTACTATGGATACTGAAGTATAATTACAAGCATTTCATAAGTGTCAAAGGCTTTTATTGACAATTACATGAAGTTGATGCAAAGAGTCAATATTTGCAGTGTTGACCCTTCTTTTTCAAGACCTCTTCAATCCGCCCTGGCATGCTGTCAATTAACTTCTGGGCCACATCCTGACTGATGGCAGCCCATTCTTGCATAATTAATGCTTGGAGTCTGTCAGAATTTGTGAGTTTGTTTGTCCACCTGCCTTTTGAGGATTGACCACAAGTTCTCAATGGGATTAAGGTCTGGGGAGTTTCCTGGCCATGGACCCAAAATATCAATGTTTTGTTCCCAGAGCCACTTAGATATCACTTTTACCTTATGGCAAGGTGCTCCATCATGCTGGAAAAGGCATTGTTCGTCACCAAACTGTTCCTGGATGGTTAGGAGAAGTTGCTCTCGGAGGATGTGTTGGTACCATTCTTTATTCATGGCTGTGTTCTTAGACAAAATTGTGAGTGAGCCCACTCCCTTGACTAGGAAGCAACCCCACACATGAATGGTCTCAGGATGCTTTACTGTTGGCATGACACAGGATTGATGGTAGCGCTCACCTTGTCTTCTCCGGATAAGCTTTTTTCCGGATGCCCCAAACAATCGGAAAGGGGATTCAGAGAAAACGACTTTACCCCAGTCCTCAGCAGTCCAATCCCTGTACCTTTTGCAGAATATCAGTCTGTCCTTGATGCTTTTCCTGGAGAGAAGTGGCTTCTTTGCTGCCCTTGTTGACACCAGGCCATCCTCCAAAAGTCTTTGCCTCACTGTGCGTGCAGATGCACTCACACCTGCCTGCTGCCATTCCTGAACAAGCTCTGTGCTGGTGGTGCCCCGATCCTGCAGCTGAATCAACTTTAGGAGACGGTCCTGGCACTTGCTGGACTTTCTTGGGTGCCCTGAAGCCTTCTTCACAACATTTGAACCACTCTCCTTGAAGTTCTTGATGATCCGATAAATGGTTGATTTAGGTGCAGCAATATCCTTGCCTGTGAAGCCCTTTTTGTGCAAAGCAATGATGATGGCATGTGTTTCCTTGCAGGTAACCATGGTTGACAGAGGAAGAACAATGATTACAAGCACCACCCTCCTTTTGAAGCTTCCAGTCTGTTATTCGAACTCAATCAGCATGACTGAGTGCTCTCCAACCTTGTCCTCGTCAACACTCACACCTGTGTTAAGGAGAGAATCACTGACATGATGTCAGCTGGTTCTTTTGTGGCAGGGCTGAAATACAGTGGAAATGTTTTTGGGGGATTCAGTTCATTTGCATGTCAAAGAGGGACTTTGCAAATAATTGCAATTCATTTGATCACTCTTCATAACATTCTGGAGTACATGCAAATTGCCATCATACAAACTGAGGCAGCAGTTTGTGAAAATTAATATTTGTGTCATTCTCAAAACTTTTTGCCACAACTGTACAGTATAACAACCAATTTCAGGGGTGTATTCACTAGGAAGTCAACAAAAGCCCACAAACAGAACCAAACAGAAGCCAACAAACAGAACCAAACAGAAGCCCACAAACAGAACCAAACAGAAGCCCACAAACAGAACCAAACAGAAGCCCACAAACAGAACCAAACAGAAGCCAACAAACAGAACCAAACAGAAGCCCACAAACAGAACCAAACAGAAGCCAACAAACAGAACCAAACAGAAGCCAACAGAACCAACCAGAAGCCAACAGAACCAAACAGAATCCAACAGAACCAAACAGAATCCAACAAACAGAACCAAACAGAAACCAAAATAATGAAATGTGGAAGGACTACCTGAATTTGTCTAATAGAAATTTGTTTTGTTGCAAAAAGTTTTTTTCCGTCGCTAAACGTTTTGTAACGTTGCAAAACTAATGAATACACCCCCCTGATGTGTTTCTCCTGTCTGTTCGGCCTCAGACAGTACTAATGAATACACCCCCCTGATGTGTTTCTCCCGTCTGTTCGGCCTCAGAGAGGATAATGTATTGGACTGTATTTGTACTGACCTGACCCTGAACAGCGTCATCACTGGCCTCCTGCTCTGAAGAGAAACTCTCATACTCCTCCTCTGAATAGGTATCTAGAACACACACACACACATTAACCTAATACTGCAGGAGCAAGCTGGAGAATATCACGTCACGGGCTGCCAGGGTTGTTAAATCATTCATCCATTTATAAAAATGTATTGTGGTCTTCAGATTTCACAAAGCAGTAATGCAGTTCAGAATACTACATGGTACTTTGGTAAAGAGCTCTTTGATACAATTTCATGTAATTGGCGCCTGATTTATGCAGAGAAAATGTACCTTACAAGATTAACTACTAGCCTCTGCCCAGTGCTCTGCCCAGTGCTCTGCTCAGTGCTCTGCTCAGTGCTCTGCCCAGTGCTCTGCTCAGTGCTCTGCCCAGTGCTCTGCTCAGTGCTCTGCCCAGTGCTCTGCCCAGT